>NW_015172244.1:2630-9879 GCF_001447785.1 Gekko japonicus | reverse complement strand
AGGAGGAGGAGGAGGAGGAGGAGGAGGAGGAGGAGGAGAGATTGGATTTATACCCCACCCTTCACTTGGAGTCTAAGAGTGGCTTACAAACTCCTTTCTCTTCCCCTCCCTACAACAGACACCCTGTGAGGTAGGTGGGGCTGAGAGAGCTCTTTCCAGAACTACCCTTTCAAGGACAGCTCTGAGAGAACTATGGCTTGCCCAAGGTCATCCAGCAGCTGCAAGTGGAGGAGTGAGGGATCAAACCCAGTTCTCCCAGACTAGAGTCCGCACACTTAACCACTACACCAAACTGGCTTCCTTGGCTATCAACACATCTCATGTTGAGTCTTCCTCTTTTCCTGCTGCCTTCAGTTTTTCCATGCATGATTGTCTTTTCCAGTGACTGTGGTCTTCTCATAATGCCATCAAATAATGGTAGCCTCAGTTTAGCTTCTAGGTAGACTTCAGCCTTAGTTTGATCTGGAATGTGTAAATACAGAACGTGCAGAAAAGTAAAAGATCTTCCCTGTGTACTGGAGAAATAGGTAGAAGGAGAGAGCATAACCTCTAGTGGATGCCCACCTTTGCAGATTCCAGGAGTTCTCATTTAAAAAAAAAATCCTAGATATCAATCATATAATCCTATGGTTTGTACTCAGCGTTTGGTTAATCCTTTGTTTCTTGTTACTCTGTCATATTGTTGGGCATCTACAGGTGTTCAGGAACCAAAACGAACTGGAAAAGTTACATCTCCTGCTCCAGTCACAGAACCTGAGAAGAAGCAAACACCACCTGAACGACAAGGTAGGCGTGGGCTATGTCTGATCCCCAAAGGAAGCACAGGCGAATGACTTCCCTGCAGCCTATCTGACCACATCTGTACTCTTTTCCACAGTTGGCACTGAACAGTCCAAATCAGGACTTGAGCCTGTGACTCTTCATGCCCAAACCCCTGCAGAGGCACAAGCCCAAACCACTTCTCCAATCCCTGACCAAGGTATGTATGCAAGTTCACAAGTTCATGATCCGTCACACTACTATTTTAGATTTCCAGGCAGTGTTCCAACTGCTGTGCATGTAGGGATGCCAAGTCCCCCAGGGGGGCGGGGAAACCCCCGCCTGGGAGGCCCATTCCCCGCCACCACCGGATCGGCCCCCCGGGGGGAACCCCACCCCCAAAGCACGTCACACGGAAGTGACGCAAGCACGTCCTCGATTGTGGCCCCGCCCCCAACGTCCCCGACGTGCTTGCGTCACTTCCGTGTGACGTGCTTGCGGTGCGCGCACACGAAGACTCCTGGAGCAAGGCTGGACTCCCCCACTCCGGAACAGGTAAGCACTTGGCAACCCTATGCGCATGTGTGGTTTACCTTAGCATTCAGTTCATGTCTTTGGATTTCCTCATAGGTGCCCAGCCCCAGGGCTCCGTGCTGCCGGAGCTCTGCTCCTGTGTGCTCCTGCAGGAAATGACCCCTGACTGTATGTATATATCAGGGTTAACAAAAAAGGAGATCACACAGCAGATATAGTAGTAACAACAACGGGAAAAGGCTGGAACAGGTAAGCACTTGGCAACCCTATGCGCATGTGTGGTTTACCTTAGCATTCAGTTCATGTCTTTGGATTTCCTCATAGGCTATATGTCAAATATAACATTGACAGTTATATTTAAAAAGCATGGACCTCAAAAAGGAATCCTGATATAATCACAGGAGTCTATCAAGGTTCTTCTTTCATGGGGCATTTCCATTGATGTGCATATGCATTCCCAAATATTGGTGAATTGTAGTGTGTGTGTGTGGGGGGGGGATAGTTTAAAATGATGAAAACTCCATGTTGGATGTATCGGGAGACTGACTGTAGTAATTTTCCTAGCTAAATTAGAAACAAGCAGGGCTTAAAAGAAAAGAAAAAAGATGCCTGCCGGAACTCTCGAGAGGGAAATGAAGTTTTCAATCTGTATACTAAAAACTCATGAACTTTTAAACATTTTAAAAAGAATTTTGTCAAAGAGGTTCCAGAACTCTGTTCCAGTGCATGTCCCCAGGGGGGGAAAAGCCCTGGAAATGAGGAACAGAACAGTTCAGGGCAGATGCATTACAAGAAACAATTAAAAAAACAAACATGCTGGAAATAGTGGCATTGTTGCAGGCCAGATTTGGGGATGGGAGCCAGGGGGCTGACCTCCGGTCTCCACAGGGAAGATCCCAAAAGCAGGTCATAGCTTTTGGAGCTAGCTAAACGGAGCAAAACGCATTAAAACATTCATTCCAGAATCTAAAATTAGCTAACCCATGCCTGAAACATTAGGAAATCCATTCATCTTCTATTAACCAATGGAATGACCAAGAGTGTCTATCAGAGTTCCAGAGGCTTAGGCCTGGACTGCTGAAGAATACAGAGGCACAGTTTATAGGCAGGGTGATAGGTAAAGTAATAAGTGGTAAAGTAATAAGTATAAACCAAGCTTAACTGGGGAAGCAGCAGACTCTCTCCTTAAGAAAGCATTTAGTGAGGAAGAAGGGAACAGAAGAGCAACCAGTTGGGAGCGCATCTTCACACAGTGCGTGGATTTTTATTTATATGTCATAGAAACA
The DNA here is from genome assembly GCF_001447785.1 of Gekko japonicus. NCBI lineage: Eukaryota > Metazoa > Chordata > Lepidosauria > Squamata > Gekkonidae > Gekko > Gekko japonicus. The sequence continues at coordinate 7,300 of NW_015172244.1, read as the reverse complement.
TAGAGCTGGAAGGAACCCTAAGGATCACCTAGTCCAACCCCCCCCCTGCACAATGCAGGAAATTCACAGCTACCTCCCCCTTCACCACCACCACCCCGTGACCCCTGCTCTATGTTCAAGATCTCCATCTGGTATTTCTCTTGCTTAGATTGACTGCAAGTCTAACGCATTGCTTCCTGTGTTCCCCCATGTCAATGGGCATATACAGGAGTCAAGCAGCGAGAACCAGAGAAAGTTACAACCCCAACCCCAACCACTGGGTCTGAATGGAAGCAGACGCAAGATCAGGAAGGTAGGCATGTGATGGTTCTAGTCCCCCACAGGAAGCAAAGAATGGAGGTGTGTCACCACTCCACTGGCTGACCACATCTTGATATCTTCCAACAGTTGGTATCAACCAGACCACCCCAAGACCTAAGACTGTTACACCTTCTGCCCAAACTCCTGGTCCAGAACAAGCCCAGACCACTTCCTCAATCCCAGATCAAGGTATACTCAAACACTTCTTCTTCTTCTTTTTTGTATTTTGTTCATATGTGCATGTGTGTGCGTGCGTGTGCACCTGGAAGTCATGGCGACCTCTGGTGACTGACCCCTACCGGGGGCCTGGATGATATTCAGAGGGGAATGAATAAAGCCTACCCCTGCCTCTCGACTGCTGGTATTCCAAAGAGGTCTCCCATCCAAGTATTTCCCAGAGTTGACCATGCTTAGCTTCCGAGATCTGATGAGATTGGGCTAGCCTGAGCTATCTAAGTTAGGGCTACTAAAACACTTCTTGATTACCCAACCTGTTTAACTCTTTGGGTCTTGTAATCCACCATATCCTTGGGCATCTGTAGGTATTGAGGAACCACATGGAACCAATGCTCCCTCTAAGCTGTGGAGTCTTGTGAGCAAAAATTCTACTTTGTGAGCTACTGGCATTAAAGTTGTGAGTCAGCAATTTGGCTACTGCAGAAATTCGTTTGCTCTGGAGCTGTCCTTCCTGAGCTAAGACAAAAATGTGTGAGCTGGAGGCTAAAAAACTGTGACCTAGCTCACACTAACTCAGCTTACAGGGAACACTGCATGGAACTGAAAAGTTTTCAGCTCCTGCCCCAGCCACTGAACCTCAGCAGAAGCAGACCTCACCGGACCAGCGAGGTAGGCCTAGGCTAGTTCTGCTCCCCAGCTGAAGCACGTGGGGATGTCTCTGCTGCCTGTCTGACCACATTGGGATTTTTTCCAATAGCTGACCAGTCCACATCAGGACCTGAACCCGTGACCCCTCCTGCCCAAACTCCTGCCGTGGAACAAGGTGAAACCACTTCGCCAATCCCTGATCAAGGTATGTGTGTCGCACAATGTTTCTTTAAAGAGGTGTTATTCTTGGCAGAAGCAAAACAGCAAATGTTCCACTGCACATGGGCGTATGAACAAGTAGCTACCTCCCTGCCAGAGGCAGAGAAAGGTCTAGAGTGTACAAAACGGCAATGGCATGTGTTTGTGGGGAAAAGTAACTTGCTACAGAAGATTAACTTGCATGTTGGTTTGCATGGTTAATACAGAGGCGCTTCCTTGATCACAGTAAGGAAAACTTTCTCCTCCTAAAAGTTCTGCAGTTGTGGAGGCCTCGCTTCAAAAAGGATGTGGACAGAATGGAGCGGGTGCAGAGGAGAGCGACGAGGATGATGGGGGGGGGGGCTGGAGTCCTATGAGAAAAAGCTGAGGGAATTCAGAATGTTCAGTCTGGAGAAGAGGAGGTTGAGGGGGGACATGATTGCTCTTTTGAAGTGTTTAAATGGCTGTCACTTAGAGGAGGGCAGGAAGGACAGGACTCACAATAATGGGTTTAAATTAAGGGTGGGAAGGTTCCGGCTGGATAGCAGGAAAAACTTTTTTACAGTCAGAGTTGTGCAACAGTGGAATGGGCTGCCTCGGGAGGTGGTGAGCTCCCCCTCGGTGGCAGTCTTCAAGCAGCAGCTGGACAAACACTTATCAGGGATGCTCTAGGCCAGTGATGGCGAACCTTTTAGAGACCGAGTACCCAAACTGCGACCCAAAACCCACTTATTTATCGCAAAGTGCCAACACGGCCATTTAACCTGAAGACTGAGGTTTTGCTTTAGAAAAAACTACTCATACACAAACTTAAGAGGATCCAAACAAAGTAAGGAAAGCAATCCCAAAGGCTTTCATTTACTTAAAATTATCTGGCAGAGAATTCGACACTTTAATGATGGTCTGGGCCTGGCTGGGACGATGGCACGTGTGCCCACAGAGAGGACTCTGAGTGCCACCTCTGGCACCCGTGCCATAGGTTCGCCACCACTGCTCTAGGCTGATCCTGCATTGAGCAGGGAGTTGGCCCCTCCCAACTCAGTGATTGTATGATTCTAAAGACATCAACCTTCTTCTCCTTTCCATTTTGGAAGACGTTTGCAAAACCCGCTGGTTTAATCGAGACAGTCCTTCTGGTTCTGGGGATGAAGAACTTCTCCCTGACCTCCGGCAGGAGAACCCCAACGAAATCTGCTCAGCTCCTACCGCCATTGAGGCCCAGACGGTGGACGGGGTCCCTGCTTCCCAAACCGGGCAAGAATTTGCTGTGTGAGTTTTGAGACCCTTCTTCAATGAGATGAAGAACTGAATGTCTTGGCTGTGAGTCTTTGGCCAGCACGGCCTAAGTGATAGCTTTGTTTTCTCCAGTGCTGACCTGGTTGCCACTTTCTCTGACCAGGAACTATGCCAGCGCTGGCTTTGTCTGCCTCAATGCTAGACAAAGGGAAGGCCACCGTTGCCATGACTACCAGGTGCGGTTCACCTGCCCTCCCTCCTTCTGCTCGGGTAAGTTTTTGCCTTTGTCTGTCACATGCACTATTCCATTTGAACCCAAGATTCTCCATTCGTAGCCCCAAAACCTTAACTAATATGCTCCCTGGCTATAACACTCTGGTTGACTGGAGTCAATGTGCTGAACAAGACTGAACCATAATCCATGCTCGGATGAATTACTATGAACTAAGCCTCAGGAAGGAACCAGAGAAGTCTCTCCTGAGGGGCCATCCAGTGGGAGATGGCACGGTGCACAGTGGCAGCACGTCTTGCACAGGCCACGGATTTTCATTCATGTGTCATGGACCTCAGTCTTGTATTCCTCTTCTTTTTTGCACCGAAAGCATGCTTAACCCCTTCGCTTTGCTCCCTGCACCATGCCATTGGGCGTTTGCAGGTGTCCAGGAAACACAAGGAACAGAAAAGGTGACCACTCCTGTCCCAGTCACTGAACCTGAGCAGAAACAGACCTCACCTGACCAGCAAGGTAGGCATGGGACAGCCCCGGTCCCCAAAGAAGAACCAACTGAAACATTTTCAAGTCTCCACCAGCTGTCTGACCACATCTCGATCTTTTCCAACAGCTGGTATTGACCCGTCCACACCAGGACCTCAGCCTGTGACCACTCCTGCTCAAACACCTGCCATGGAACCAGTCCAAGCTACTTCACCAATCCCAAGTCAAGGTATGCATGTAGTGCAAAGGCTGTCTCAACAGATGTTCCCTTTCGCAAAAATGTAAAAGATCTTCAGGCAGGACTAGAGAAGGCAAATCTGTTACAAGGCTGTCAGCCCATAATTTGCGAAATCGCAACCACACGATTATGAAAATAACACGTGGCTGAGTGGATGTACCAAGGTATTAACTAGCAGCGATGAGCACGGGAAGTGAAGACTTCTCTGGAAACACTTCCAAATTATCCTCCCTCTTTTCTTCTTTCTACTTTGGCAGACGTTTGCAGGCCCTGGAGGGCCAATAGCTGCCCTGTTTTGGCTCTGCATGTGCCCAAGATTTTCCCTTGCTTGTCCAATACCTTAACTATTATGCTACAATAGCTGTCACAGTCCAATTGACCGGGGTTAATGCATTGAGCAAGACTGAGACACTACCTATGCACAAATGAATGAGCATGAACCAAGCCTTAGTAAGGAACCCGAGAAGTCTGTCTTGAGCAGACACCCTATGGGAGACAACAGAATACACAGCAGCAGCACATCTTTCACAGTCCACAGATTCTTATTCATGCGTCATGGATATCAGTCGTGTACTCCTCCTGTTTTGTACCAAAAACCAGTGTGGTGTAGTGGTTAAGAGTTGTGGACTCTAACCTGGAGAACCGGGTTTGATTCCCCACTCCTCCACATGAAGTCTGCTGGTAACTTTGGGCCAGTCACAAGTTCTCTCAGAGCTGTTCTCTCAAGAGCAGTCCTCGAAAGAGGTCCCTGAGCCCCACCTGCCTTACAGGGTGTCTGTTGTGGGGAGAGGAAGGGAAGGAGATTGTAAGCTGCTCTGAGACTCTGAGTGCAGGATGGAGTATAAATCCAATTCTTCTTCTTTTATTTCTCCTCCTCCTCCTCCTCCTCTCACCACCATTCTACTGGGGATTGACAGGTATTGAGGAGTCACAAAGGACAGAAAAAGGTACAACTCCTCCCCCAGTCACTGAACTTGAGGAAAAGCAGACCTCATCTGACCTGCAAGGTAGGTACGGGGAGCTCTGCCCCCCCCCCCTTTAAAAAGCCTGAACACTTTTAATGAGTCTGCAGGGCCGGTTCGCTCGCCTAGAGCAGGGCGGCCCTTAGGGGTGCCAGACTGCACCCGCCACCCCCCGCCACAAGCCCCCCCCCCGCCC
>NW_015172244.1:0-1429 GCF_001447785.1 Gekko japonicus | reverse complement strand
TGGCCTTCTGTCACTTCCGGTGATGTCAGGGGGCGTGGCATATGCAAATAAGTTATGCTAATGAGTTATGCTAATGAGCTCCGGCAGCTCTTTTTCTACAACAAGACCCCTGTTTGTGCTGCATTTTATGGTCACTGGACACACTTCCTGAATCCCATGTCTAGAAAAATGCTGGTCTGCGAACTTGATCCCTCCTGAGTCCTGACCTCAACTTTTTTTCCTCAGTCACACCGAGGGAGTCAAATCAGGACCAAACTAGACTTCTTCTTTTTTTGACTTGCCCAGATTGGGCAAAGTTTTTTTTTTTTTTTTTACAAGTTACATAGAAAAGAGCCATACATTTTAAAATAGCAAGCCAAATATCTCGCTCACATCATCATATTTGCATACAGATTCCCATTATTTGCAGATTCCTTGTTTTATTTTGTACCCAATAACATACACTATTAAACCAAGTACCTATTCCCTTTGTAAAACTAATTCATCAATATTCTATCTACTATATTTCATTTTATCAGTACTATACTATTATTATTCTATTTTATGTCAATATAAAAGCAGCAGAAAAGAAACAGTCATAACTTAGCAGTTTAACTATGCTAAAGAAGGCACATATTTCTTCTAAATGAACAATCTAGTCCCTTTAAATATTGTTTCACATTTTGAACGGTGTTAGTTTTCAAAATCCCATTAACTAGCAGACCTAAACATAATATGTTATATTTTCCCTATTTTTCCCTACAATCCAGCTCTCACGCTGACAAAGCCATATAGCTTTCACCTTGTCCTGAAACATCTGGTCTTCTCTCTCAAAATAGTTAACACCATACACATTCTCTAAATAAGTAACCCATTAATTATATTTTCCCTGCAATTCCTCTCTAAAAACTCAGACTGCCCATATCTTTTCATCCTCCTTCAATTAGGACATTACATGTACAGAGAGTAAATTGTTTCAAATTAAAAGTCAATGTTTTATAGCTTTCATTAGTCAGTCAAGACAATGCAAAAGTTGGAGGTACTTCTTAATGACTTGGACCCAACTTTCTTTCCCCACAACATCATAGCAGTTGCATGAGTACCACATGATCATGATTCCCATTGGGACCATGATGAAGTGGAAGCAGGGCCCTCATTTTCCAGAGCTGAAATGGCTAGGGATGCCAGGTCTGGGTTGGGAAATACCTGGAGACTCTGGGGGTGGATCCGGGAGAGGGCCGGGTTTGGGGAGGGGAGGGGCCTCAGCACAGTACAATGCCATGGAGTCCACCCTTCCAAGTAGCCATTTTCTCCAGGGGAACTGATCTCTATCAGCTGGAGATCAGTTGTAAAAGCGGGAGATCTCCAGGCCTCACCTGGAGGCTGGCAACCCTAGAGAAGGTCCTGGAGGGGCATGATTGGCCCCATTTTGGAACTGCCCATGCAATAT
>NW_015172243.1:5059-13317 GCF_001447785.1 Gekko japonicus | reverse complement strand
TGCGCTCTGGCAGGAACCGAGGCCTGACCACTGCTACTACTGCAACTAGATCTACCTCTAATCATGCAATTCTATGCAGAGTTCCTCCAGTTTGATTCCATTAAATTCCCAGATTAATCCCATTAAACCTATGGTCTGATTCAGTATAAGGTGGTTTAATTGGATTCTGCAATGAATTGCACTGTCACACTACTAGTAGCACTACTCCAATGATTATTAACAAAGCAAGTATCACACTACTGATTACTGCTGCTGTGGTGCTTATGACTGTCTTGTTACACAACAACTTTATAAAGTAGTTTAGAGGTTCCAAACAGTATAATTGCATAAAGTCAACCCACCAAGCAGCCATTTTCTCCAGGGGAACTGTTCTCTTCAGCTTGGAGTTCAGTTATAATTCTGGGACATTAGCAGGTCCTAGTTGGAGGTTGGCAAATTTACTAAGAAATGTCTGAGCTTCCACTAAGCACCATATTTTCAAGCTTCTCTTTGTACCCTTGAGGGATAGAAACCTAAAAAATCAAAGCTGAGATTCTTCAGGATGACCAGTACCAAACTCTATACTTGCACAGCAGATTTGTAGAACTGTAGAAAAGATACCTTTTCTTGTGGATAGAATAAGTCTCTCTGCCTGGATCTCTCCAAACATGTCTAGATGCAATGGTATTTTGTGATTTTGGTAAAAAAAATATGCAAGGATGTCAGGTGCTTAAAAAAAACAGAGACGAAGGGCTACATTACTGTCAGGGTAAACGTGGGCTCAGAAGCTGGCTCTCGGGAAATGTGTCAGACTTGACAGCTCAAAATTAGAAATAATTATGGTCCTTTTCAAGCTGCCTTTGTATTCTGTTTTAGTAACTGGTTGCTAATGGTTTTTTTCCCTGTCATTTCAGACAGATCCGTTTTAGTAACCGGTTGCTAGCGGAATTTATTTACCTGTTCATACAAACCCACTTGTGTCGGGTTAGCAAAGTGTGGTTGAGCCACTTTTGAGGGAAAGTGCTTCCTTCTGTTTTTTGCCCCTTCACTGCGCTTCTGAATCGCTGTCGTGTGCTGTTTAAAATGTTCATAGCGCTTCCACTCACCAACTTCAACCCACAGAGACAAGACGTTTGCCTCCCTTAGATATATACCTGCTATCCACTTGGCAAGAAGTCACTTACCAGCCAATCACATTTGGGCATGGATGGGCTGCATGAATGGGTGAACATCTGTTTGCTACAGACCCCTTCTTATGTTAGCAAAGTCTGTCACACCAATCACTGATGCCCTGAGCTCCCACTGCCCAATGAGCTACTTCTCTCCTCATATTTCCAGGTAACAACAGCCACAATCTCATTGTACCAGTATACTGCTTCAGATGCCTTGACTCCATTGAGTCAATGGAGTCAAGGCATCTCAATGGTGCCGCTATAGCACTGAAGTGCTATATTGGTTTAGCGTTACAGCACTCAACTTAGAACATTTTTTAAAAAAATGTCTGAGGAAGATTGTGTGGCGGAAAAGGGCAGGGAAAAAGCGGCACTGTTTGAAATGACAATAGCACCAGAGAAAGGCTCATAAATGGAAGGAAATTCGCTGTATGGCACCCTCATCCCTGTATTGCTTTACTTGAAATTGGGCCAACAACAAATAACATCCAGTTTAGAACGGCGATGTGGATTTATCAGGGCTCTTTTTGTAGAAAAAGCCCAGCAGGAACTCATTAGCATAATAGGCCACACCCAACAGCAGAAACTCATTAGCATATTAGCCACACCCAACCGCACAGTTCATTAGCATATTAGGCCACACCCCATGTCTTCCCTTGACTTGCCCAGGTTCCCCCACGGCTGCGGGACGCCTGGCAAGCCTTCTTTAATTCCTCCCCCATCCTTCCCGCCCCCCCCCCCCCGGCCCGCCCGCTTTGGAGTCGCTGGGGGGTCACTCTCCAGGCCTTCCCTCTGTAGCCACGCGCACAGAGGTTTTAGCTGTAGTGGGCGTGGCCAACTCTGAAGCCAGCCAGAACTCCGTTCCTGTGCGTTCCTGCCCAAAAATAGCCCTGTGGATTTTCATGTTTTTATACCAGGAAATACCAAATTTTCATACCAGGAAAATCTTGGCTCCATACCAGAACAATGCAGGAGCTGCCAAGGTTGTCAAGTATGGTCATATCTTTCAGCAAATTAATTCAATTTCCTGTCACAGATTACAGCTCCCTTATGAAGTCACAGAAAAAGACTGGGTGGTCCCTTTGCTACAAAAGTTGGGCTTTTCCTGAACCCAAGGAAGTAGCGGGCATGAGTCCCATTCTAAATGTCCGTGTGCCTAGCCAGGTGATGGGGAGGGAAGGCGGCATGGTATAGCCCGATCTCGTCAGATCTCGGAAGCTAAGCAAGGTCAGTACTTGGAAGGGAGACCATCAAGGAATGCTCTGCAGAGGAAGGCACTGGCGAACCATGAAGAAGAAGAGGAGGAGGAGGAGGAGGAGATGGAGATTGGATTTATACCCCACTCTTCACTACCCGAAGGATTCTCAGAGTGGCTTACAATCTTCTTTCCCTCCCCCTCCCCACAACAGACACCCTGTGAGGTAGGTGGGGTTGAGAGAGCTCTTTAGAGAGCTGCTCGTGAGACAACAGCTCTGACACAACATGTAACTGACCCAAGGTCACACCAGCAGCTGCATGTGGAGGAGTGGGGAATCAAACCCGGTTCTCCCAGATTAGAGTCTGCGCTCCTAACCACTACGCCAAACTGTTTCTCCATAAGTCAGCTGTGACTTGAAGGCACTTTACATTCACAGAGACAGATGACAGAAGGATCTATGGTTTATAACATGCACATGGGAATGGTATAGATGATGGATTTACTCTGGTTCAAAAAATCTTTTCTCATCTGCAGTGTCCAAGCATTGTAGTCTTGTGAGAGACGTTTGGACTCCCTGAACAGAATTCTCAGAACCCTCATATAGAAGTGTCAGATGAGGAGTGGGAAATTCCTGGAGATTTGGGGTGGTGGTGCCAAGGGAGGTTGGAGCTTGTGGGGGGAAGCGCAGCAGAGATGTGAGGCCAGGCAGTTGGGCCTCCAAAGCTGCCACTTCTGTAGTCTGGAGGTCTGGTTGTAAATCCAGGAGAACTCCATGCCCCACCTGGAGTTTGTCAACCCCACTCAGCCAGTGTTCCATCTAAGCTGAGTTAGAGTGAGCTAGCTCAGAGTTTTTAAGCCTCCAGCTCACAGATTTTTGTCTTAGCTCAGGCAAGATGGCTCCAGAGCAAACTAATTTATGCAGTAGCCATATCGCTCACTCACAACTTTAATGCCAGTAGCTCTCAAAGTAGAATTTCTGCTCACAAGACCGGGCTCCACAGCTTAGAGGGAGCATTGCCACTCACCAAATATTGCCCACATGTTGGCCAAGCTTGTCTTCTAATGTGGTCAGTCTGAGTCCGCTAGAAGCCAAGCTTTGCTCACACCCCTCAGCATTCAAAGAAAGGTGGGGAGAGCCTGCTCAGCCTGAAATATTTCTAACAAGTGAAATTTTCATAACTTCCCTCTCCCTCCATGATACTGTGGAAACTGAGAGGCTTTCTGATGTAAGAGTCAGCTCACCAGACAAGTGCACCACTCATCATTGACCTGTTGGTGGCAGTGAAGAGTAATCCTGACTGTGCAGGTTTCCGGAGGAATACAGCTGGAGGGGGGAATGCCTCACTGAGGTCTAGCTGCTTAAGCCCAGGACACCTGAGTAAATTCCACATCCTCTGAATACAAAGAGGCGCCTGCACAGCCTGTTTTATCACGAGGCCTTGTATCTTTGCTCCGCCACTCCTGTCTGTTCTTAAAGGTAGAATCCCCATTCAGGAAAATCGAACTAGAAAGCCCTGTCTCGTTTGAACCATTTGTTTTCACTAGAACTAGGTTAAAACAAAAAACAATTCTGCCCCCCCCCCCCGGTTTCTTTCTCAGTATTACTGCATCCTGAGCTACTTTTTGCTGTTCCTATCCATCAGGTGGAGACTGAAAGGATCCTTCCAGGGAAGCATTTAGGCCTTTTCATCTTGGTAGGCAATCCCGATGACAAAGACCCCTTCTCAAACTCCAACTCGGCAGGACTTCCATATTTCAAGACCTTTGATGACCATGGCACGCCAGCATCGCTGTGCACAAAAGCAGAGGCAACCATGCGGCTCTTGCATCTGTTACGAGCGTCTCTGAAGATGCTCTTTAGAAGTGGCAGATTTAAACATCGGGAAACGTCTTTGCTTCTCTCCAGATATATTGTGCAAGGAAGGAGCTGCCATCGAGCTGGCCGAAAGACAATAAGCACTGCGAAGCGACTTGGTGGCGGGTAGATAAAACAGCACAATTTTTACTCCCTGTTCTATTACAGCCAACAGGCCCGCTCGTTCTATTACGGCCAAGAGGCTGTTGCTAAAAATCTTCCTGAAGAAGCATGTCGTAAACCAGTTGAGACAATTTGATGGAGCTGGGCACTTAGGCCTATGAGAGCTGTGGACGAGACGCGAGTGCCTTGTTAACGGAAAGAGAAAGGGGCCAGAAAGACAGCTGTAACGCCAGCCTCAACTCATGTGGCAATTTACAGAGGACACCCAGCCTCCACCCCCAAGTGCTGCTGAATGGGGAAGAGGATCCTTACTAGAGGACGCCAGGAGGCACCAAGGTTACTTCTTTAGCTGTGCTCCAACAGAAGCCTGCAGTGCTGAGTGGGTTACAGCACCTAGTGTGGATAGGGAGACACTGTGGCTAAGTGGTAGAGCATCTGCTTGGCATGCAGAAGGTCCCAGGTTCAACCCCCAACATCTCCAGTTGAAAGGATCAGGTAGTCAGTGATGTGAAAGACCTCTGCCTGAGACTTCGGGGAGTTGCTGCCAGTCTCAGTAGACAATACTGACTCTGATGGTCGGATTCAGTATAAGGCAACTTCATGTGTGGATAGAGGCAGGGCATTTTTCTGTGAGGAACCCACCAGTGCTGAATACCAGCACATTTTTTCAGGCCCCTCTCAAGTCCTGAGGAGGGAACTGGTGGAAATTAGTGCAACTTTATATCTGAGTTGCACACACACACACACAAGCACTGGACAGAGGTGATCCTCAGAGGCCAGTTCACACACCACAGAGTTACACAGGTTGGGATCGAAGTCCTCACCCTGTGTAACAGGCAGCCATAAGTGGAGTGTTTTCAGTTCCCATGCATGGGGTGCTCAATTTGGATCAGGGCCATGCGTGGAGAAGGGGATTCCATCTCCTCCACTGTGCCATTGAGTTTCCCAGTATGCCAAACAGCATCGCCCAGGACCATATCAGGTTGTTTATGTTTGTATATATGTTAAATCTATTTATAGCCCACCTTTCTTATGGAGACTGACGGTAGATCATGCAGCATAGCAATGCAGTCAAATGGCATGGGATGTCCCAGAAACAGTGCAAGAGGCACTAGGATTACAAAAATTAGAAACAATGCAAAAAAGAAACATCAGGCATGATATATCATAAACAATGCAGTACACGGGCTTACTAAAGTGGAAGACAAGGCAATAAGAACAAGATAAGGCATACAATAAAGACCAGAGTTAGGCTTGTCAAGTCCCCCGGAAGTGACGTGACCATGCCGGGCACACTGGGGGCGGGGCCACGGTCATCCGAGGGAAAACTGGTGCACGCTCCAGACGCCGGACGCTCCGGAGGAATTTACACTTGGCAATCCTAACCAGAATAGGCAGACTCCAGAAAACTTTCAGGATGACTACAGCAAAGGTCTTTTTTCGAAGTAAACCATTGAGCATCAGAGCAAAGCACAAATGTTTCCATGTTTCAATGCAAAGGTATTAAAGGTGCAGAGAATGGTTTGGAAAATGGCAGGGGGGAGGCTGAAGCCCCTTCTCCATGTGCACCACAGTCCCAAGCTGAATTGGCCGCCACATACATGGGAACGGAGGAGAAGCCACTGCTCACCTTTGACTGTCACACATGGTGAGGACCCTGGACCCAGCCCATGTATGGTGTAATGCATGAACTGGCGTTCGTTAGTACAAAACTGGCATACCTGCAAGTGCTGTCTGTGCCTCCCTCTTCTGGGCGAGGTGGGTGTCAACCACAGATGGGGCTTTTTCAGTAGTGGCTCCATGCTGATGGGACAACCTTCCCCTCGAGGCTTGTCCGGCAACAAAATTTCTGTCTTCTAGGAACCAGGCCCAAATATTTCTATTCACTCAGGCTTTTAATTAAGGGGTTGATCTTTTAATACTATGTGAATCTTGGAACTGTTATTTTAAGCTGTCAGTGATCTCTTTGTATGGTCTATATTTTTATGCTGGGCTTTTTTTAATGCAGGAGTTTAATTAACATATTTTAATGATTTGTTGTTATTTTGTAGTTGGTAAGCTGCCTTGGGCAGGTTCCTGGAGAGGTGGCATAGGGTTTTTCTATTAATAGTACTCCTTTACCTGTAAGAAATATGTCTTACAAGATTAAGGTATGAGATCCAGAAGCTGAGTAGTTGCGTGCTTTTGTACATAGATTCCATTTGTGGGCATAGATGATAACATCACTGGTCTGTGATGGATACTGCTAGCCAGTCGGTAGCCATGACAGGTTTGATGCTGAGACAGCAACACCGGTTCTTCTGCCAACCCCTCTTGAGTCCCTCTGTTAAGCCCCTGAGGTAATTAGAGAAAAGGCACGACAGGGATCTTTTACTAGCTTTAAGAGAACAGAATTTGGAAAGGGCAGAGCAAGAAGCACCAAATGGCTATAGTAAGTACTTTTGTTTCCAGTACAATCACCCATTACTAGGCAGGAAACATTCAGAACCATGAAGAAATTAAACTGAATTTCAGTCTTGGCAGAGGCTGCATATTCCAAATAGATAATAATCCAAATAAATCCCAGAAAAAGGTTGCCTGTTGCTTCTCTGCCTGAGTCACTGTTCTTAGTTCAGAGTATTCCAGTCAAGAAACATATACAAAACTTCAGTATTAAAACGGTTAGGGTAGTTCTGAGTATGGGTAGTTTTTAAATTTTTTATAATCTTTATTTGACCATGCAATGTACATCCAGCTTTATTTATTTATTAGATTTTTCAGTTGCCGCTCACCCAAAGGGTAGTGCACTGATTTACAATACTAAAACCATATAAATAAGTTAAAAACAACACAAAAGCAGATAATATAAAATATTAGCATTAAAATGTTAAACTATTAAAATATGTGGCTAGCACCATACCACTAATGAAAACAGTGCAAACATGTGGATTACCCTCCAAAGGCCAACCTAAACAATTTAGCCTTGCATGCCTGTTGGCATACATGCCTAGGTAAGACATCAGACCTGGTGATCTTACCCATCTATTTGACAGCTATGACAGTCACAGAGGCCAGAACAGACCGGTTCTAGCAGGAACTGAACAGCTCAGTAACAATGACTCAGCGGTGTGTGCTGATTGGCTGTACCTTGTATATGTGTGAAGTGTCTGTATGATTTTTCCCCTTCTCCTCTATGACTGTATTGCGGAGCACTTTGTCAGTGAGTTCCAGATTATATCGAAGGTAGGATACTGACGAGCGAGCCTGACTCCTACCAGCATCGATCCTCGCTACCGCTCACCACCGCCTCCGGAGTCATGACCACCGTCCATCACAACCAGCATGAGTGACCCTGAGTCCACAGCCAGCGCAGCATCGAGCACCAAGTCCGAGAAGGAAGAGTCCGCACCCCGCACACTACCGAAAAGCATCCTCGTCACCACTGTAAAGTACTCGGTTCGATACATCACGACTCGGACAATGACATAAGAAACACGCATTTACTCAGTACTTCACACTACAAAAGACAAAGACAAACGGCCAAGTGGCCAACTATATACATATCCAAGGGAACACCCCAGGATCCCATTGGGGGGTTTGAATCTCCCGCCAAGAATTCTATTGGTTCCCCTAGTGGACCTTAGAAGCCTAGCCTCTATTGTTCTTTAGGAATCAAGCTCTGCCCACCTAACCACTGCCTGGTGGCGATTCCCAGGACACAAGAATATATACTTGTAAATAAATTGTAAATACTTAAGCACTGGACTGTGTCTGTGTGGCTTGCTATTGCTAGCGCTCAGCTGGCACAACTGGGAATCACGGTCACGGACTGTGTACAACTAAACGCTCTGTGCGACAGCTCTGTGGAAACTAAACAAGTCCAGCAGGGCACGGGTGTCATATGAAAGTGCATTCCGTAGGGTAGGGGCCACTACTGAGAGGGCTCTTCCTC
>NW_015172243.1:0-4408 GCF_001447785.1 Gekko japonicus | reverse complement strand
ATTCCAATAGGCCCACCGGATCGGACATGGTTGGGGACCCCTGCAAATCCTTCGGGGTTTAGTATTTTTTTTAATCTATTAGTCTCAATACAACCAGAGGTAATCTTAATTAAATCCCACTGACATCAACAGAATTACTAACTTGTATTCTATTGTGTTCCTCTTTGACGGAGGCAAATGAACGTATTTGTTTAAATTGACATCACATTCCAAAGTATAACTTTTCAGAATCCCATATAGGTGTGAGGAATAACTTGCTATTCCTTGTGCTGTTCTCTGTTTTTTATTTTGCACCTCACCTGCAAATTCCAGGTGTTTGGGAAAAAGTACATATGAGTGCCTGACAATCTAAATTGGCCATCCTCTTGGCATGGATTAAAGCAGAGTGGCTTGAATTGCTTTTCTGTAATCCTGCTATATGCAGAACTTGAAGCTTTCAACAATTTCTGTCTTGGTTCTGATACAGAAGAAATAATTCGCACCTATATACACCTTAAACCCCAGGTTGCTTCTATAGAAAGAAGATCCCACCACCGTGATTCTAGAGACAGACACTCTAGAAGGACTACTTACACTTTGGAAATTTAAAAAAAGGCAAGCACTGTTGTGCCTTTTTCTACTATACAGAGAGAATGGCTGGGTGCACGTTATTCAAGGGGCTGTAAAATCAGATTCCCAGGGCTCAATTCTCTTGAAACTTGGTGAGTCTTTAGAAGAGAGGGTGGCCCTTGACATTTTGATACCATCTGGTGAAGCAATGGCCACTCAAGAACATTCTGCCATTATCTGAGCATTGGGAAATAATGGGTACACACCCAGTTTGTTCTTAATGAAAACAGAAATGGAACCCCAGAAGTCTTCATGATACAACAACATTTCCAAGAATCCTGAAAAGCGACACACATTCTCTTTTTAAAATTATGATATGGAATAAAAATGATAATCTTTTCTGGTGCACTTCCTTAGTCCTTGACATTCAAGCTGAGGAAGGGTAGATGTCCTGATTGGATACAAAGATGAGCGAAGGGAAAAGCAAGGGTTGTGAGGAGTGAAGAGATTGCACATGTATGACCCAGATCTGTATGACCCAGATCACTGCATTCATGGGAGATCTTGATGAGCAACAGTTGAATGGGTCAAATTGCCAATCTCCAGATTGGGGCCTGGCATTCTCCCAGAATCACAACTGATCTCCAGACTACAGATATTAACTTCCCTGGAGGATATGGCAGGTTCAGAGGGCAGACTCTATGGCAAAACATCCCCGGATAGTTCCCTGAATCCCCCCTCTCTAAACTCCACGTTGTACAAGCACCACCCCCAAATCTCCAGGAATTTCCTAAACTGGAAATAGGTTTGCCAGCCCTCTAGTGGGAGTGGGGAATCCTCTGCCCCAAATTCCTCTTTTCTATTGCTGCTCAGAGTAGCGACAGAAGAAAAATGAAATAAAACAATGGCTGGGGGTCTAGCAGTGTGGTATCACTTCCAGGACAGTCCTGGAAGTGATGTCACGCCTCCCTAGGAATTGCCGGTTTTACCATAGAGTTTTCAGCGGTTACTGGAGAGGAGTGATGCCACTTTTCCATACAGTTTCCAGTGATTCTTCTGAGTTCCTTTCAGAAGTGATGTTACTCTGTTGGCCCAACAGCCCCCGCCCCATGTCCTGGTTTCCTGTTGGCTGCCAGGCCAGGTCTGGGCAACCCTAGCCCTCATGATTGTATCAGGCAACACAGGCCTTGCATTTGATTCACATATGAACAGATTTCAAAATAAATAAATAAGCCGCACACCAGTAATTATATAAGGAGGCAGCATGGTAGAGTTGCTGGTCCAGGTGCCAAGCCTCAGGCCCCATCTAAGTACTCGGTACCTTAAATGCATCAGACACGATGCCAACATTCATCCAGGGTTTGCAGGAACATCCCTTCCCTCCTGTTACATTCGATTCAGTCCCTCATCTTCCCAGGCTGCTTTTATTACAGCATATCACTCCGGAGATTATGTTCCTTAAAAATCAGCTTGCGTAAAACATGATTCCCCCCCCCCCTTCCCTACCTCAGGCATGGTTTTGAACATAAAAGGATTAAAGCCAGCAATAAAACAGGTAAACACAAGCTAGATCAATGCTGTCGAAGCCCAGACCACTGCCCACGTGTTTGTTTGATATAGTTTACAGACTCGATACTGTAAAGATAATCAGAGACAGACCGTGTTTCTTGCCTGGGGCTAGATTAAGAGGCATCGTAGGTCTAAGCCATATCCTGAGTATAAACCAGTTTTTCTGGTTGCAGTGAATAGTGATCAAAGACCACATGCATGTAGGCACTGCAACGTTTTATGGCCATACTTAAGGGTTTGTGGGGGTTTTTGTTGTTGTTATGGGGTGGAATTTAGGGGTGGGCATGGATGAATGGAAAATAAGACTGAAACTCAGTGTGCATTGCTACTCTGCTGTATTGTCCTTCCTGGCATGCTTTATTAAGAAGTGCTGGAATTCCTCCTTTTAGAAAAAAGCAGTTTCACTTTCAGTTTGGCTCTTGCAACCAGCCGAGGTTTCCTAGGCTGCCATTCCCCAGGTCCAGGCAGGGGATCCCCTGCTTTTGCGGGCTTCTGCCCACGGCAAACCAGCTGGTTAGTGGGAGGAAATTTTCCTCACCCCCCAAACAGCGTCATCTTGAGCGACACTCTGACGTCACCTGGAAGTGATGTCAGCGTGTCAGTGACATGGGGTGGTGGTGGTTGATGCTCTGCTTTTTGGGCAAAACTCTATAGTTTGAGATTGCTTTTACCATAGAATTTTGCCCAAAAAGCAGAGCATTGCCCCCAACGTCACTGACGTCACTTCTGGGTGATGTCAGCGCATTGTGCAATGCCCCGCCCACTCCCAGAACACCCCCTAAAGTTCCCTGCCGGTGAGATGGAGTGACCGGGCAACCCAGAGGTTTCCTCCTAGGGCTGCCAATTCCAGATTGGGAAATTCCTGGAGCTTTGAGTAGTGGACCCTAGGGAGGACAGGGTTTGGGGAGAGGAGGGGCCTCAGCAGGATATAATGTAATACAGTCCACCCTCCAAAGCAGCCATCTTCTCCCCCTTCCAAAGTAGCCATTTTCTCCAGGGGAGCTGACCATTGTCTTCTAGAGATCAGCTGTAATTCTGGGAGAGCTCTAGGACTTACCTGGGAATTGAGTTGCCAACATCCATGTGGTGGCTGGAGATCTCCCAATATTACTACTGATCTCCAGGTGACATAGATCAGTTCACCTGAAGGTACTGCCTTTGGAAGGTGGACCCTATGACATTATACCCCACTGAAGTCTGTCTCCTCCCCAAACCCCACCCTCCTCAGCCTCCACCCCTAAAATTTCCAGGTGTTCCCCAAACTGGAGCTGGCAACCCTATCTGGAGAATGGCCACCTTAGTCTCTCCCTGCTACCTTGCAGTGCTGCAAAGATTCTTTCCTTAAAGACACCATAAATCATAGGAGAGATTTGATCAAACTGACCAAATTTTAATCAAGATGTAGCAAAACAAAGTTCGCTCACATTTCCATTTGTAAGGAACGAGGGTGGTGGTGAAAGAAATAATCCATGTGAAATGGATTTCAACATAAATATGGTACCATAGCTATATTTTATTAACAGGGAGACTTCCAAGCTTTAGAGATATTCCTAAGAGAGCAGCCTTGAGGCCTTGTTTTCTCCAATATGTTCATGAGTGACGTTGGGACAGGAAGTTGGAGCATGTTGATTAAATCTGAGAATGACACAGGAAGGATCGAGGAGTTCCATAAAATAAATTACATGACCTTGGGAATTTGATTAATATAAATGAGGTGGAATTTCATTGTCAACATTTAAGATTCAGCTTCCAGGAACAAACAATAAACACATTAACCCCTGGGGGCTTGTTAGCTAAAGGCCACACTGGATGATCACAAAGTGCTGCTGAGTATGTCCATAGTGAAAATGTGGTTCTCGTATGTATTAGGCAAGACATTCCCGGGAACGTATTTAGCTTGGTATCAAACCCCTTTGCTAATGAGGCTTGTTGAGATGTCACTAAAGGGTCTCTTCCACGCCTACCATTTCCTCAATTATTTCAGGCCATAGTAGGAGTGGAGAAGCCATCCTGGTTCGGTCACAGTAATCTCCACAGGGCATTGGAAAATGAGATGCAGAATGGTGTAGTGGTTAAGAGCAGCGGACTCTAATCTGGAGAACTGGGTTTGATTCCCCACTCTTCCACATGAAGTCTGCTGGGTGACTGTGGGCCGGTCACAGTTATCTCAGCTCTTTCTCAGCTCCACTTACCTCACAAGGTGCCTGTTTTGGGGAGAGGAATGGAATGCAATTGTAAGCCACTTTGAGACTACAGTGGAGAAAAGTGGGGTCTAAAAACTATTATTATT
>NW_015172242.1:0-13406 GCF_001447785.1 Gekko japonicus | reverse complement strand
AGTCACACAAACACAGAAATTTTACCCACTCTGAGAGTTCCATTCAGACAGATCTGTTTTGCCTATCGCATCCACACGTTTACACAGGGAAAACAGCATCCTTATCTCACGCTAAACCTTTCTAACTAAAACATGCGACCATCATCTAGATAAATTATTACTCCTTAACCTCAGGGTCAGATAACCAAACAGGTGTGTCTAAAAATACATCTAAAATACGTGCTCATTAACGCTTAGAGCAAGATTAGAAGGCCAAACTTAACTAAAAGGCAATAAATCTAACATTCCAGCAACTAACTGTCCACGATAAGAGAAAAACCTAATGCAATTAGATTGACACTCTCCGACGGACCTGCTATGAGCTCACAACAACATGAAAACATGAAGCTTCAGCCAAAAAACCCCCTGTGATTTAATCAAAATCCTGCCACACTCCCCCCCTCCAGAACAAATCCCCGCTGCCTTCCCAGGGAAAGCTATTTGTATACCTAACTACTGCAGCCTAATTTTTATATGCTAAATATTGGAAGATATCGGAGATACCTACAAAACAAGAGTATATAAATAAAGTCTTGGAAGCAGCAGAAATGGACAAATTTGACTTTATTGATGAAAGGAATTCCGGACGCTAGATTCCAGAACACATGGACACAATTTTATAGTTGGTACAATAAATATGCTTAGGCAGTAATAATTAAAGGACAATAATACAAAAGATATAGCATGTTTGATATAACCCAATAAGGTAGAAATGTAATGGTATTTACAATTCACAAAAGTAGAAAGAAATGTTTGCATTTAGGCTTAAAAACCTGTATTAACTATGAAGATTTAACACCCCCACTAATGTTTTGTATGTTTTAATGTTTGTATGCTAAGTCTGTAATGTTATTAAAAACTAATATAATTTTGCTCTTCGGGGCAATTAAAAAAAAGAAGAAGAAGAGAATTTGTCCATGACAATCTGAGCATTTATAACGTTTCTCCCCAGTTCGAAGTTTAACTGGTTTCTATGGCTACAGATGGCCACGCTCAGAGGTTAAGAAGTTAAGAAGTTGAGCTGCAGACCGGAAGGTCAGTAGTTCGGCAGTTCGAAACCCGAGTGCCGCGTGACGGAGTGAGCTCCCGTCTCTGGCCCCAGCTCCTGCCAACCTAGCAGTTCGAAAGCAAGAAATTGCAAGTAGATAAATCGGTACCACTTCGGTGGGAAGGTAACAGCGTTCCGTGTGCCTCGGTGTCTAGTCACGCCGGCCACATGACCACGGAAAAAGTCTTCGGACAGCGCTGGCTCTTCGGCTTGGAAACGGAGATGAGCACCGCATCCCTAGAGTCGGATCCGACGGGCTCTCGAGCAAGGGAAACCTTTACCTTTAACGGTTACAGGATGGGTTCTGAGCAGATGCAAACTTTTCCCAAGCGTTTACATGGTCTCAGCTCTGTGTGCTGTCTGCGGCTGTCATTAAGGTGTGAAATGATTTCCCCTCCTGGGGATTCTCGGATGTTCTTGAGGGCTGGCTTTCCGAGTGAATCTTTTCCTACCCTCTGAGCATTCCAAAGGTTTATCCCTCTGGGCTCCCTCCGAGTTCCACGAAGGCTCTGTGCCTTTCTCCCTCTCTGCTGGACTCCTGCCAGCGCCGGCCACCGACAGGAAGGGTGAAAGGAGCACAAAGCCGGCTGCGTCGGCACCTCCTTCAGTCCTCTGGAGCCCTCAGCTCGACTCTGGCTCTTTGACACCCCGCTCCTCACTTCCTTCATTCCCAGACCCCTTCCCTTCTATTCCTAGGCCTGTCCTGTCTGCTGTTTGCTTGAGGACACGCTAGCTCTGGCTAAGATAGCCACACAGGTGCTTTCTGGACCAAAATTGGAAGATGTTCTAATTCAGCAGCTGTGCATTTGGCACCCCAGACACATGGCTTTCGACGTCTTCAGAGGCCTCACAAACACCCTTTGTCTTGTGTCTACTGATCTTGCTGCTTAACCTTCCGGTTTGGTGTAGTGGTTAAGTGCGCGGACTCTAATCTGGGAGAACCGGGTTTGATTCCCCACTCCTCCACTTGGACCTGGCTGGATGACCTTGGGCAAGCAGTAGTTCTGATAAGAGCTGTCCTTGAAAAAGAGCAATTTCTGTCAGAGCCCTCTCAGCCCCACCTCCCTCACAGGGTGTCTGTTGTGGGGAGGGGAAAGGAAAAGGAGTTTGTAAGCCGCTCTGAGACACCTTTGGATAGTGAAGGGCGGGGTATAAATCCCGTCTCCTCCTCTTCTTCTCCATCCCTCCATGGCTGTAGACGCTGGTGTCTGCGCCCCCTCCCCACTGCCCAAGCCTCCCTCCATCTTGGAGTCTGGTGCCACCTCAGGGTTCGGGGGCGTCTGCTGTTCTAGGCCTCACAACGCAGGCCTCTTTGTCTCAGGTGTCAGTGGCACTGAGCCCAGAGCCGCATGATCCTTTTGACAGGGGAAAGGACCAATGTTCCCTTTAAGCTGAATTAGTGTGAGCTAGCTCACAGTTTCTGAGCCTCCGGGCTCACACATTTCTGTCTCAGCTCAGGAAGGGAGGGCTCCAGAGCAAACTGATTTATGCAGTAGCCAAATCACTCACTCACGACTTTAATGCCAATAGCTCGCAAAGTGGAATCTTTGCTCACAAGACTCCAGGGGTCATTTCCTGCGGGAGCGCACAGGAGCAGACCTCCGGCAGTAAGGAGCCCAGGGGGCGGGCACATGCAACAAGCCCCACCCCCTGCTCCCAGCAGCCCTCAGTCAGGCCACGAGGAGCAAGAAGAAGCCAGGTAAGTTGCAGAACCCCCCTCACCCGCCTTCAGGTACAAGCTCTCCCTCCTCTGTGAGGGCAGATCTGCACATCTCGCCCCCAATAGCTAGCAATCCAAAACAGTCCAGTGGAGCCTGAGCGGTGGGTGTTGCCTTCTGACACACTTCCAGTGATGTCAGGGAGTGTGGCATATGCTAATAAATTATGCTAATAAGTTATGCTAATGAGCTCCTGCACCTCTTTTTCTACGAAATGACCCCTGGCTAGGACACAGCTTAGAGGGAGCATTAGAGAGGACTGTGGTGCTGGCATGTGTGTGTCAGACTCCTGCAGAAATCCGTTCCCAACAGCTTTCATTCAAAGAGGTAAAGTTTATTGAGACACTGACAGTATGCAGACGTCTTAACCATTTTGTGTTAGAACTAAAGGGAAGGGTGCGGAGCAAGCAATTATACAATATTCAAGGGGGGGGTCCCCTGATGGCCCACGGCCAATCAAGCCACAGGTAGGAACCCAGCCAAAGTAATGGATTATATTTCCCAAGAGAAAGGCTACACCAAGCATTCAAGGTTACAGAGATAACAGAAACATTGAAGACACAGTAGAAATGAAACTTAACATTCCATCGCTTCCCCTCACTCCCATAACAGCCAGGACCGACAGAGACCTAGCTGACACTGTGCTTGTCTTCCATGTCTCTCCGATGCTGGCCTGGATTCTGTTGGCAGTGAGTTGATGGTTAAGTCTGCCGGATCTCGGACCTTCATGGGTGACAAGTCTGGGCCCAAGGGCATCGCTGGGTACTCCCTCACGTGGGTTCTTAGATGCCTTTGAAGATGGCCTTTGAAGCTCTTCCCGCACTCTGAGCATTTGAAAGGTTTCTCCCCTGTGTGGGTTTTTTTATGCCGTTGAAGATAGACCCTGCGTTGGAATCTCTTTCCACACTCTGAACATTCAAAAAGTTTCTCACCTGTGTGGGCTCTCAGAGGCTGTTGAAGGCCGATATTCTGCCCGAAACTCTTTCCACACTCTGAGGACTCTAAAGGTTTCTCCCCTGTGTGGGTCCTTAGGTGCCTTTGAAGATTGCCACGCTGACTGAATCTCCTTCCACACTCTGGGCATTCAAAAGGCTTCTCCCCTGTGTGGATTCCTTGATGCCGTTGAAGGCTGATACTCAAACTGAATTTCTTTTTGCACTCTAAGCACTCGAAAGGTTTCTCCCCTGTGTGGGTCCTTAGGTGCCTTTGAAGATTGCCACGCTGACTGAATCTCCTTCCACACTCTGGGCATTCAAAAGGCTTCTCCCCTGTGTGGATTCCTAGATGCCGTTGAAGGCTGATACTGTGTCTGAATCTCTTTCCACACTCGGAGCATTCAAATAACTTCTTTCCACTATCTAAGCAGTTCAATGACTCCCTTCCTGAATGGTGGGAACTCTCTCTCTGGTGTTGAATAAAGCTCGATTTTTCCGAAAACCTTTTGCCACAGTCTGAGCAGGTATACAGTTGCTCTTGTATATGGATTCTTTGGTGTTTCATGAGCTCTTCTCCAGAAAGGAAGCTCTTTCCACACTGCAAGCAATTATGGGCCTTCTTCACAGGGTGCTCTTGAAAATCGATATCATATTGAGTTTGGTCTGAGAAACTCAATCCCCAGTCCAAGCATTTGTCTGTTTCCTCCGCCATATAAATTACTTCACAGAAATCCCCTCCTTGGCAAGGAATGGGTTTTCTCCTCAGCTTCTCTTCATGGCTTCCTTCCTGCCTCTCTGGTCCATCTTGATCCCGGAAGTTACATTCAGACTCTTCTTCCTCATTTCTTTCCAACGAAAACCCCTCGAATCCCCCAATTGTCTCCTTGACATCTTCCACTGGAATAAGGAGAGAGATCCAATCAGCATTCACACAAGAAGCCAAGCCACAAATCAGGAACTCTTGATCAATATTGTGCATTTTGTTTTCGAAGGCTTTCACGGCCAGAGTTCATTAGTTGTTGTAGATTTTCTGGGCTGCATGGCCATGGTCTTGCCATTGTAGAACCTGACGTTTCGCCAGCAGCTCTGACTGGCATCCTCGGAGGTATAACACAGAAAGATGGAGTACCCTCTGTGTCAAGGTGAGAAGAAAAATGGTAGGCAGGTAATTTATATCTACTCAGGAAGGTGGGGTAGGGCTGAGACATTATCTTGTAGGAGTTCCCCAGGCGGTGACATGCTAATGGAGGAGATTTCCGGAGAAAAGTGTTTTTGCCATATATCAAAGGAATCACTGATCAGATGAGAAAACTTATGAAAAAACACAACCTACAAACAGTATTCAGACCCACCAGAAAAATACAACAGATGCTACGATCAGCAAGAAGAGACCCCCCCTAATTTCTGCATGAGTATACCGCATACCCTGCAGTTGTGGACAGGTTTACACTGGGACCACACAGCATAGCATTCAGACAAGAATAAAAGAACATGAAAGACACTGCAGAATGGGCCAACCTGAAAAATCAGCAGTGGCTGAACATAGCCTAACTCAAACAGGACACAGTATTTTATTCCAAGACACTGAGAGGCTGGACAACACATCCAATTACCATGTCAGATTACACAGGGAAGCCATTGAAATACAGAAACATAAACACAATTTCAACAGGAAAGAAGAGAGTTTAAAAATAAATAGGGCATGGTTTCCTGTCCTGAAAAACACAAAAGGCTCTACATCTAACAATAGCACTACAGATAAGATTAGAATTTCAACAGCCAATCCATATGCAAAAGAACCTCCTCAGGAAAGCTCCTCCATTAGCATGTTTCACAGCCTGGGGGACTCCTACAAGATAATGTCTCAGCCCTACCCCACCTTCCTGAGTAGATATAAATTACCTGCCTACCATTTTTCTTCTCACCTTGACATAGAGAGTACTCCATCTTTCTGTGTTATACCTCTGAGGATGCCAGTCACAGCTGCTGGCCAAACATCAGGTCCTACAATGCCAAGACTACAGCCATACAGACTGAAAAATCTACAACTAGTGTGCATTTTGTTTCCTCTTGTCAGAGCTTCTCCCCTCACTCCACTCAACCTGAGCTGCTGGTCTCAACTTTCCCTGGCCGGGCCCTCTTCAATAGTCCTGGTTTTATATACCAACTATCCCTCCCTCCTTAAAAAAAACAACACCCCAATATGTACTTTAAGGCAAAAATTGGCAAAGAATCTCCCCCCCCATTCGCATTTGACTTGCCATGCGGGTCTCCAGATGATTAAGTACAAGAAGTTACCATGATATCTAGCCCAGTGACTACACAGAAAATTTCCTTCCTGCTCTGGTGGCAGCAATGAGAACCTGCTTTTCAGGCTCCCAGAATACATGCCTCCTGGGGGCGTGGAGGGAAAAGCCAGGAGCTCATGAATTGAATCCCACAGTTCAAAGGGGACACCAGGACTTTTGTAAGATATGCCCATTGTTTGGGGGAGGGAAGGCCAGTGGGCATCTAGCTCCGGGGTCCCCAAATGTTTTGAGCCTGCGTGTGTGGAATTCTGACACGGAACGGTGTGTGCAGAAACAAAATGGCTGCCTCAGGAATCAGAGCCAGGCACAAAATGGCTGCCTCAGGAAGCAGAGCTAGCCACAAAATGGCTACCTCAGGAAGCAGAGCTAGCCACAAAATGGCTGCCACAGCCGAACTTCAGTGCAGATCCTTGCGCTGTGGTGGTGGCTGCTGCCAAAGCAACGTTTTTTAAATAAGATCTGCACAGCCAAATCTCCAATAGCCAATCTAAGTCTTGCTCGGCAAAAGCCTTACGTGGCCCCACATGCCTACTAAAAACTCTTGGTGGGCACCAGAAAAGCTGTTGGTGGGCGCACCATGTTGGGGACCCCGATCTAGCTGACCGCTCTAGGAAACAGGAGATGGGAGCTTTGTCCTCTTCCAGCAGGACTGATCTCAAGTTACCAGCCCCTAAAAAGCCACAGCTGAGCTCAGCCCCAGAAGGAGCTTCTGGGCCTCCAGATCCCAGGCCCCACATGGCCACCCCCCCTCCTTACCCAGCACGCTTGATAATTCTACCAAACAAAGAAATGAAGCAAAATTCCTCCATTCCTATTCCTTGCCCTCTCCCTTGACGTAACGGTGAAGAGACTCACTCTCAGCCAGCTCATCTGGGAAGGAAATATGCTCTTGAGATCCTCTTGAGAAACTCCCCAGCCTTTCTTCGGATGCGAGGCTTTTGTCTGTCTCCACTGCAATCTCGCCTACATTCCTGGCTTCCTTGGCACAGAGAGAAAGGTGATCCTTCTTATACGGGGAATGAAAGAAATCCAAGGAACAGGGAGAAATTATTCTGGAAGGATGGAGATACGATCCGAGGACAGAGCCCACAATCACACCAGCCAGTGTAAGGGGGACCCATCCATTCCAGATCTCGGTCAGGACAAACCCATTCAGGGGGAAGGGTGTGTTGCAGGGCTCTTTTTGTAGCAGGAACTCCTTTGCGTATTAGGTGTAAAGGTAAAGGTAAAGGTTCCCTTGCTCGAAAGCCAGTCGAATCCAACTCTAGGGTTGCGGTGCTCATCTCCGTTTCAAAGCCGAAGAGCCAGCGCTGTCCGAAGACGTTTCCGTGGTCATGTGGTCGGCATGACTAAACACCAAGGCGCACGGAACGCTATTACCTTCCCACTGAAGTGGTACCTATTTATCTACTTGCAATTTCTTGCTTTCGAACTGCTAGGTTGGCAGGAGCTGGAACTAGAGACGGGAGCTCACTCCGTCTTGCGGCACCCGGGTCTTGAACTGCTGAACTACTGACCTTCCACAGCCTGCAGTTCAACGTCTTAACCACTTGAGCCACCGTAGCACCGTAGTATTAGGTGACACACCCCTAATGTAGCCAATCCTCCAAAAGCCTTCAGAGCTCTTCTTACAGAGCTCTTCCAAGACCTACTATACTGTAAGGTCAACAGTGGGAGGGCTTCTAATGCCCTGGCCCCACTGGTGGACCTCCTGAGGGCACCTGGTATTTCTGAAAAGATAGAGCCACAGGAACTGTGTAAAGTGCGCTCGATGTTTCTTTAACAATAACAATAATATTATTAATATGAAAAATTACAAAAATGACACTCATACACTCAAATTGTAAATCCAGTTATAGAAGATAACAAAGACGGCGGGACGGTGGTCTCCGGAATGTGATGCCGTTTCGACAACGTCTTCTTCTGACCAAGAATCTATAAGTGGATGATGTGTGGAAAGTTGCACTTCAATAGAAAAGCTACCCAATTCACATGGAGTTCAATGACATTTTTCACCTATTTCTTTGCACAAATATTGGAGAAAATTTCTCTCAGACGAAGTAAAGCTTATGTGTCCATATGTGACCATATTTGTCTTTGTACATACTGATTTTGGGATTCATTATGGCGCAGATTAATACCTGGTATTTCTGGCCACTGTGTGATACAGAGTGTTGGACTGGATGGGCCTTTGGCCTGATCCAACATTGGCGTCTCTTATGTTCTTATGTTCTTACATTCTCTTGGAGGATTTGGCTACATTAGGGGTGTGTCACCTAATATGCAAAGGAGTTCCTGCTACAAAAAGAGCCCTGGTTGTAAAGGTTGGCAACTGAGAACTGGGATCTGGCACCTTCCAGAGTCTTCCTGGGGGCCTCTCAGCCCCACCTTTGCCTCAGGCCAAGACACCTTCTCTGGCTTGGGTGATGGCCGCAACACTGGCCTCAGTAGCCCCTGGCAAGCAAGGTGGCTTGGGTCACTCTCCCAGACCATGCTGAACATCGCTTTCACTGCCACCCAACTCCTTGAGACCACCAGTAGGGGACAAGTAGAGGAGCAGGCCTGAAAATATTTTATTTACGTTCAATATCTTGTCGCGACGGCAGCAATTCGCACCTCTGGCACCTATGAAAGATTCTTACCCAGAAAGGCCACATTCTGATAGTTCTCCAGCATGACTTCCCTGTACAGAGCAATTTGGCCCGGATCCAGCAGGGCCCACTCTGCCTCGGTGAAATAGACAGACACCTCCTCAAAGGAAAATGGACACTGAAAGGAAAAGCAGGTTTCCTCGTCAGAAATCGCCCCCAGACAGAGACTGCACCCTGGAAGAGTGCATTCTGGGAAGGTACCGGTTGGAGAGCTTGGCGTGGGTAAAGGGAGTGGCGTTCAGAGCCTCTTCCCCTCAGACACCTCAGTAGCAACTGCAGAAGCAAAAGCCTCGGGGCGGTGGAAGGAGGAGAGACCCAGGCTGTCCCCAGCTCATCTCCTTTACCTGAACTGGAGGTGCAGCAGTCATTTCCACACTTTTCCAAAGACGAAGGCTGGCCAGTGTCTCTCCACTACCTGCAAGGGGGACAAAATTGGAAGGAAATAGGTTAGCCTAGACCAGGGGTGTCGAATTCATTTGTTGTGGAGGGCCAGATCTGACATAAATTGGACCTTGTTGGGCCGGGCCGCGTGTGTCATAAAATGCAATGCTAGGTAGCGGAGATATAAACTTTATAGAGGACACAAACACAAAGGGGTTTTTTTAAACTTAAAAACATGCTTGAAACATTAGCACTCTTGCCTGCGGAGTCTTGTGAGCAGAAATTCTATCATCCATCTTCTCAGCTACCTCTGTTATCTTCTTTTGCTGTAATCCCAAGGCATCCTCAACAGAATCCAGTTTCTTATTTATTTTTTGCAGTTCTGCCAGCAGATGGCGTGCAAGGTCAGTATCAGGTTGATTGGCAGCAGCTCCAGAACTTGAGGGACTTGGACAGGAAGTCCCGCCTGTCTTCTTAGTCTGTTTCTCTGCTAACTTTCTCAAGTTCGCCATGTTGCCGTTTTGTTTACTTTTTGGGAATTTTACCTGCAACTCGTTCGGAAAACTTCCAAACCTTCGCTTCGCTTTTCACCACCAGAAGATAACCCGCTCTCTTCAATTCCCATGTCGCCCCCTCTACGCTTTAAAAACAGTCGTTCTCGGGAGGGGGGGGATTCCCTCCTCCCTCCTGCCGCTTCTTTTCGGGGGGGGGGGAATCTTTTAAACCAGCGATTTTATCGAAGCCTCGACTCACGGTTCGCCGTCTTGCAGTTTTATTCTCTGAGTTGGTCCGCTTTACCACTCCGCTGTCCCGGCGGCTTAGCTGGTCCCCATTACAGGGCACAACACAGCTGGAGCCGTTTGGGGTAGGAGAGACTTTTGGCGGAGCCTCAATTCCCGGCTTTTCAAGCCGGCAAGAGGCTACCCCCAGTCTCTCAGAGCACCCCCTGGTTCGGAGCCCTTTAACAAAGGCTCCTTAAGAGTCTCCGCAGCTGCGGGACCCCTCCAGGCAGTGTGTGGGTGATCCGATTCCGGGAGCAAACCCGAGAATCGGTCACTAGGCGCGCAGCCATAACCGGAAGTCGACAAAATATTTTGTTTATTTAACAGTCTCTGATAACTGACACACCTTGCTCTGAATTATTGCATCAAACTGTCCGTGCTGCAGCAATCTGGGAGAGGGAGGAGCCTCAGCCCAGCTCAGGGAGCAGAAGCTTGCCTATCTATCTCTCCTGAGCAACTGAGAGAGTCTGGGAAAGCAAGCTATGACACAGCAGCAGCAGCAAAACTGGAGGAAGAAGCAGGAGGCAGCCAGTCCCTTGCGGGCCAGATAGAAACCCTCTGGGGGCCTAATCTGGCCCCCGGGCCACATGTTTGACACCCCTGGCCTAGAATTTCATTTTGTTGCCTGTATCCTGCTTCGGGCACCCTGGTCCCAAAGCTGTGAAACCTTGCTCTAGGTACAGTCCGCAAAACTTGTCATTATTTTTTTACAAACTGTTTGAGATGTGGGAATGGAAGCATCAGGTACCCAGGTTTCAGACTTCTGTGAGTCTTGGATTAATGCCCTGTCAACTTCTGGAGCTCAAATATTTGACAGCTGGCTCAGGCCAAAGGGCCACTCAGTCATAAGAACATGAGAGAAGCCAATGTTGGATCAGGCCAATGGCCCATCCAGTCCAACACTCTGTGTCACACAGTGGCCAAAAATACCAGGTGCCATCAGGAGGTCCAGCAGTGGGCACAGGACACTAGAAGCCCTCCCACTGTTGCCCCCCCCCAAGCACCAAGAATACAGAGCATCACTTGCCACAGACCAAGAGTTCCTAAGAACATACAGAGCATCACTTGCCCCAGACCGAGAGTTCCTATCTACACCTTAAGAACATCAGAAAAGCCAAACGTTGGATCAGGCCAATGGCCCATCCAGTCCAACACTCTGTGTCACACAGTGGCCAAAAATACCAGGTGCCATCAGGAGGTCCAGCAGTGGGCACAGGACACTAGAAGGCCCCCCACTGTTGACCCCCTCCCAAGCTCCAAGAATACAGAGCATCACTTGCCCCAGACCGAGAGTTCCTATCTACACCTTAAGAACATCAGAAAAGCCAAACGTTGGATCAGGCCAATGGCCCATCCAGTCCAACACTCTGTGTCACACAGTGGCCAAAAATACCAGGTGCCATCAGGAGGTCCAGCAGTGGGCACAGGACACTAGAAGGCCCCCCACTGTTGACCCCCTCCCAAGCTCCAAGAATACAGAGCATCACTTGCCCCAGACCGAGAGTTCCTATCTACACCTTAAGAACATCAGAAAAGCCAAACGTTGGATCAGGCCAATGGCCCATCCAGTCCAACACTCTGTGTCACACAGTGGCCAAAAATACCAGGTGCCATCAGGAGGTCCAGCAGTGGGCACAGGACACTAGAAGGCCCCCCACTGTTGACCCCCTCCCAAGCTCCAAGAATACAGAGCATCACTTGCCCCAGACCGAGAGTTCCTATCTACACCTTAAGAACATCAGAAAAGCCAAACGTTGGATCAGGCCAATGGCCCATCCAGTCCAACACTCTGTGTCACACAGTGGCCAAAAATACCAGGTGCCATCAGGAGGTCCAGCAGTGGGCACAGGACACTAGAAGGCCCCCCACTGTTGACCCCCTCCCAAGCTCCAAGAATACAGAGCATCACTTGCCCCAGACCGAGAGTTCCTATCTACACCTTAAGAACATCAGAAAAGCCAAACGTTGGATCAGGCCAATGGCCCATCCAGTCCAACACTCTGTGTCACACAGTGGCCAAAAATACCAGGTGCCATCAGGAGGTCCAGCAGTGGGCACAGGACACTAGAAGGCCCCCCACTGTTGACCCCCTCCCAAGCTCCAAGAATACAGAGCATCACTTGCCCCAGACCGAGAGTTCCTATCTACACCTTAAGAACATCAGAAAAGCCAAACGTTGGATCAGGCCAATGGCCCATCCAGTCCAACACTCTGTGTCACACAGTGGCCAAAAATACCAGGTGCCATCAGGAGGTCCAGCAGTGGGCACAGGACACTAGAAGGCCCCCCACTGTTGACCCCCTCCCAAGCTCCAAGAATACAGAGCATCACTTGCCCCAGACCGAGAGTTCCTATCTACACCTTAAGAACATCAGAAAAGCCAAACGTTGGATCAGGCCAATGGCCCATCCAGTCCAACACTCTGTGTCACACAGTGGCCAAAAATACCAGGTGCCATCAGGAGGTCCAGCAGTGGGCACAGGACACTAGAAGGCCCCCCACTGTTGACCCCCTCCCAAGCTCCAAGAATACAGAGCATCACTTGCCCCAGACCGAGAGTTCCTATCTACACCTTAAGAACATCAGAAAAGCCAAACGTTGGATTTTCCAACTGGATTTTGCCAGTTCACATGATAAAATCCAGTTGGAAAGTGCACTGAAAGTGGAGGAAGAGGAGGAGATTGGATTTATACCCCGCCCTTCACTACCCAAAGGTGTCTCAAAGCGCCTTACAAACTCCTTCCCCTTCCCCTCCCAACAACAGACACCCTGTGAGGTAGGTGGGGCTGAGAGAGCTCTTGACAGAAACTGCTCTTTTTCAAGAACAGCTCTTATCAGAACTACGGCTTGCCCAAGGTCTTCCAGCCAGGTGCAAGTGGAGGAGTGGGGAATCAAACCCGGTTCTCCCAGATTAGAATCCGCGCACTTAACCATGACACCAAACTGGCTCTTCTTCCTGGAAGAAGAGGAGATTGGATTTATACCCCGCCCTTCACTCCCCAAAGGTGTCTCAGAGCGGCTTACAAACTTCTTCCCCTTCCCCTCCCCACAATAGACACCCTGTGAGGTAGGTGGGGCTGAGAGAGCTCTGACAGAATAGAGCCCGCGCACTCAACCACTACACCACAGACCCCATTTGAAGTGCTGCAAAAATCTATCAGAGGTGCATAAAATCCCACTAACAAAAGAGGTAACGTCTCCATAGGATCTATATTTCAGAGCAAATGAAGAGTTAAAAGATTTCTCGGCTCACAAATTAGAGCCCGCGCACTCAACCACTACACCACAGACCCCATTTGAAGTGCTGCAAAAATCTATCAGAGGTGCATAAAATCCCACTAACAAAAGAGGTAACGTCTCCATAGGATCTATATTTCAGAGCAAATGAAGAGTTAAAAGATTTCTCGGCTCACAAAAATGATTGCGTTCAGCGGTCGCGTGATACAGGGTGCCTACAATGTCGCTCACAGTCCCATACTCTATCAGAGAATGGAATCTTAAGATACTTCCCTTCCAATACTCTAGATGGCTGGGTGTTAAGGC
>NW_015172241.1:11780-13484 GCF_001447785.1 Gekko japonicus | reverse complement strand
CCCTGCTTAGCTTCTGAGATTTGACAATAACAGACTAGCTTGGGCCATTCAGGTCAAGGAGCAGCGTCTAAGATCTTCTGCAAAATTATCAAACATTGGGAGAAACATTGGCGAATGAAAACCCATAACGAACAATTGTCCCTTCATACAGAAAATCTCAGTTGCTGTTAGCGAAGTATTTATGTCTGTGCAGAACGAAGAGTGATTTAACAGAGCTGGCTCGTGGAACAACCTCCAGATTCCAGCTCTGTGCTACCCCGACCCAAACAGCTACAGATAATTATACGATGCCACCCCCCACCCAAGCATATGAGTCAGTAACGTGAGACATCTGAGGCAAAGCTGTTCAGGTATCGTTTGCCGATCAGGACAAGCTTATTAATTAGAAAGAAAGAAGCCAAAAGGGAGGCTTTCTCTGGGAGAAGGAGAAGGAGAAGATTTATACCCCGCCCTTCACTACCTGAAGGAGTCTCAGAGCCGCTTACAATCCCCTTCCCCTCCCCACAACAGACACCCTGTGAGGTCGGTGGGGCTGAGGGAGCTCTTTCGAGGACTGCCCTTGAGAGAACAGCTCTGAGAGAACTGGTGACTGACCCAAGG
Source organism: Gekko japonicus (assembly GCF_001447785.1). NCBI lineage: Eukaryota > Metazoa > Chordata > Lepidosauria > Squamata > Gekkonidae > Gekko > Gekko japonicus. The sequence goes on along the minus strand of NW_015172241.1, from coordinate 12,884 downwards.
TCACCCCAGCAGCTGCACGTGGAGGAGTGGGGAATCAAACCCGGTTCTCCCAGATCAGAGTCCGCGCTCCTAACCACAACACCAGACTGGCTCTATCGCAAGGTAGACTGAGCGTCAGAGCTGTCCCTGCGGGTGTTTGAAATGGAATCACTTCGATTAAGATATAAATAGTGACTATTTCAATAACACTGAATCTTTAAAGCAATTTTCAAGGTCCAGTTGAAATATTTAAATGGGGGTCCCTGACCTTTGGAACTCTGACACGGGGCAGTGGGCGGAACCACAAAATGGCCGCCCCGGGAGGTGGAGTCAAACACAGTCATGTACAACGCCCGTGCACCAGTTCTTCCACAATCAAGGATACAGAGCCACGGACCAAAAGAGAGCCGTCAGGTCCTTGTCTTCCAACACCCCCTCTCGACGTCTGTTGCTGCCGGGCAGCTTTGCGGGGTGTTGGAAGACGAGGACCTGACGCTGTCTTTTTGGCGCTGGCCTCCAGATGCCGGGACAAGAGCGTTCGATAAATAGACAGGCAGACACGGAGCTTACTTCCTGTTTACCCTTCGGTCACTGTCCCCTTTGGTGTGTAGACTGATACTTCTTGGGGGAGGCGGTACGTGAGAGAAGACGCTTTCCGACATTATGCGGGCCAACAAGGGCGGATTCTGCATGGGCTCTTCCCTCCGTGGTTTTACGAAACCCACACTGGAACAGAAACACCCCTCTGCCTTGCGTGCCACTTTCGCTTTCTTTGATCATCGGGCTTTACGGTACCTTCTGCAAACATTTATGGCCGTCCAGGGGTGACTTTGCAGTCGGTAGGGTTGTCCCCAGGGTATTTGAATGTGGTTTTGACTTGCAGGGCTCTTTTTGTAAAAAAAGCCCAGCAGTAACTCATTAGCATAATAGGCCACACCCAACAGCAGGAACTCATTAGCATATTGGGCCACACCCCTAACAGCACAGCTCATTAGCACATTAGGCCGCACCCCCACGTTACCAGAAGTGTGGTCATCCAGCCACACCCACCTTTTGCTTCTTATTCTGTTTACTTTGTTTGTTGTCAAAACCCAGGGCCTTTTTTTGTAGCAGGAACTCCTTTGC
>NW_015172241.1:10176-10355 GCF_001447785.1 Gekko japonicus | reverse complement strand
TGATGTATTATTATTATTTTTAATTTCTCATGGCTTGTTCATGATGTTTAACCACAAAACACTGATAGGTGCTGAGTCTCGCTTTGCCTAACAGAGCAATCTGAGTAAGAGTGTCAGCTGCCAGGGTGAGATTGTTACTGCTGATGTTGCTGGAAGCACGCCCGTATTCTGTTTTGATT
>NW_015172241.1:4173-10133 GCF_001447785.1 Gekko japonicus | reverse complement strand
GTAAGGCCCTGGTCACACGGGAAGGAAAATGCGGGGGGGAAGCGTGGCTGTTTGCCCCAGAGCAAAATAACGCGCGGCTGCGCGATCAGAAGTCCCGTAGAGGTCCCGTAGAGGTCCCGTGGTTAGGGGGGAGGTGCCGATCACAAGACAATCCTGCGGCGCGGCAAAGAAGCAGCCTCTCTAGCAAAAGGCTCTGCAGGTTTAACCCCTTCCAGGGCTGCAGAGGAATGCAAACTGTGTCCTCCGTCAGGTCCCCTCCAGGAGGAGCTTCAGCCGAGCCGTCCTCCCGCCACGCCCCCCCCTGCACCTCCCCTTCTGCCGCCTGGTGCAGAGAGCCTCTCGAGCAGGCCGAGCCAGGAGTGGGGGGGGTATGGAAAAGAGGAGGGGGCTGTGTTGTTTTAAACGGAAGTGTGCGCATGCGCCGTTGGGTGCTTGTGCGCATCCCATGGAGACTTGAAAAAAAACCTTTTAGCGATGGGACAGGGCGGGTGCTGGATGCCACGACCTACCACCGGAAACGCGATCAGGCACCCGCCCTTGCCCCACGGTTTCCGGAAACTAGTACCACGGAGGTACTAGTTTTTTACCCCACATCTTCGGCGGGAAGCCTCGGGTTCGCCACAGGAGCTCTACGCTTCCCAGATGTGGTGCTGTGATCGCGCCCGGAAAATCCGCCTATCTTCCATCTCTGTGGTGTGGCTAATGCTCCGTGTGACCGCAGCCTAAAAACATCAGGTAGAGCAACTATAAACACATGACGTTGCATTATGCCAAGTCAGGCCATTGGTCCATCTAGTTCAGTATCGTCTGCTCTGATTGGCTATAGCTCTCCAGGGCCTTAAGCAGCTACCTGCTACTACCTGGGTTCTTTTAACGGGAAATGGGAAAGATTTGGACTGAGGTCCACAGCTCAGGGTAGAGTATCTGGCTTGTATGCAGAAGGCCCTAGGTTCAATCCTCGGTATCGTCAATTTAAAAAGGATCAAGGTAGTAGGTGATGTGAAAGACCTCTGCCTGAGACCTTGGAGAGCTGCTGCTGGTCAGAGTAGACCATGCTGACCTTGTCATACCAATTGTCTGACTCAGTAGTTAGGCATTTTTGTGTGTTTAAAGATTGAACCTGGGACCTGCGGCACGTATAGCTTGTACTCTACCACTGAATCTCGCAATGTAACCTAATATAATGGTCCATCTAAACCTGAATGATCTCTTTCCAGGCAGCTGCTCTCCACTGTCTTGGGCAGAGGTCTTTAATGGGAGATTCCAAGGTCTGAACCCGGGACAACCTGCATGCCAAGCAGATGTTCTACCACTGAGTTAATGGCCAAATGGAGAGGTGCATTTTATTTGGGGGTGGTTTCTACATCGGACATACAGAAAACTTACAATCAGACCATTTATAGCATCAGGTTTTGAGGTGTTCCCAGTAGCTCTCTAGTAGGTCCCTGGCTACTTTGTCACTAGGAAGCAACGACCTGTGACGAGTTTCTCCACCACTAATGTAGTAAGAAGAATGTCAACTCATTGTCTGCCTTTCGGTCTAATTAGGCTTTAGCAGGGCAAGAACAGAAGGAGAAATCGATGAACAGTGAAGATGGGGAAGGAAGAGTCAGGCAGCTGCAGATGTGCCGGTAAAGCAAAGCAAGGAGGCAGTTGAGTGTGCAGTGGGCTGTTGCCAGATCACAGTCCAGAGAGCCTCCCTGTCTCTTACGTGGCCTTGCAGGTGGCCACTGTTTTTATTTCTTCAATCCCCGTTGCCCACACTTCCTTCCCACCAACTCTCATCTCTCTGGTATCAAATCCTTCCCACCAACTCATGACTCTCATCTCTCTGGCATCGAACAAGAAGAAATCACCTTGAGCCAGTTTGATGTAGTGGGGAAGTGCGCGGACTCTAATCTGGGAGAACCGGGTTTGATTCCCCACTCCTCCACGCGCAGCTGCTGGATGACCTTGGGCAAGCCATAGTTCTGTCAGAGCTGTCCTTGAAAGAGGAGTTCTCTCAGAGCTCTCTCAGCCCCACCTGCCTCACAGGGTGTCTGTTGTGGGGAGGGGAAAGGAAAGGCGTTTGTAAAGCCGCTCTGAGACTTCGAGTACAGGGCGGGGCATAAATCCAATCTCTTCTCTTCTTCTCTTTTTCTGGGTATAAGCTTTCGTGTGCACGCACACTCCTCCAGAGTACCCCAGCATGCATTTCTGTGAGTCACTGCTCACTTCCTCAGAGACGTCTCTCGTATCTGAACCGGCAGGCTGTGACTCACAAAAGCTCATACTGAAATAAACGTCGTCATCCGGCAGGGTTATCCATCGGGGTACGGTTGCTCAACTCCAGATGGTATCTGGAGATCTCCCGAAATTACAACTGGTCTCCACTCCAGAAGACAGAAAACAGTTCCCCTGGAGAAAATGGCTGCTCTGGCTCCTTCATTCATATGTGGTGGCGATGTGCTAAAATTCAAAATTATTGGAAGAAAATCCAGAAAATAAGAAGAGACGTACTGCAGGTGGAGTTACCACTTAACCCTGAAATCTACCTGCTAAACATGGTCCCAAAGGAGTTTGATAATAATGAAACCTATGTGATGTTGTATATTTTGACGGCAGCAAGAATCCTTTGGGCCAAATATTGGAAATCGGATAAAATACCTCATAAGAAGGAAATCATATACAAATTATTGGAAGTAGCAGAAGTTGATAAATTAAATGTAATATTAGGGGGGAAAAGATGAAAATACTTATGAAAAAAATGGTCAGGATTATATGAGTGGATAGAGAAAGAGCGAGAAAAATAGACTCGAGAATATATGTAATTATGTATATGTTTATTTTACTTTAATGTATAAATTTACAAATAAAATCTTTTAAAAAGAGAAAATGGCTGCTCTGGAAGGCGGGGTCTATCGCACAGAACCCCATTGAGGTTCCTCTCCAGACCCCACCCTCTCCGTGGCTCCACCCCCAGACTTCCAGGAATTTCCCAACCCAGAGCTGGCAACCTGACTTTCAGGCGCCACTGGACTATTGTTTTATTTTGCTAAGGATGCCTACCCCTTTGCCATCATCATCAGTACCTAGGGTTGCCAGGTCCAGGTGGGGAAATACCTGGAGATTTGGGGGGGTGGAGTCCGAAAAGGGCAGCGTTTGGCGAGGGGAGGGACCTCAGAGCCAGTTTGGTGTGGTAGTTAGGAGCACGGACTCTGATCTGGGAGGACCGGGTTTGATTCCCCGCTCCTCCACATGCAGCTGCTGGTGTGACCTTGGGTCAGTCACAAGTTCTCTCAGAGCTGTTCTGGAAAGAGCAGTTCTCGAGAGGGAGCTCCCTCAGCCCCACCTGCCCGACGGGGTGTCTGTCGTGGGGAGGGGAAGGGAAAGGAGATTGTAAGCCGCTCTGGGACTCCTTCGGCTAGTGAGGGGTGGGGTATAAATCCAATCTCTTCCTCTTCTTCAGTGGGGTGCAACGCCGTAGAGTCCACCTTCCGAAGCGGCCATTTCCCCCCAGGTGAACTGATCTCTGTCGCCGGGAGATTACTGGTAATCCCAGAAGATCGGCTGACCTGGGGGCTGGCAACTTGACTGGTACGGAAGCTGCCAATAATCCGGGGAGAGCTGACTGACAGACATTTCAAGCCGCTCTCAGCATTCAAGAGCACGGGATCCTGACGCTAATGTGTCGATTAACCTTCTTAGCATCTCAAAATACTTCCGGCTGCAGTTCAAGCTCCGCTTGCTGCTCCGGTTAAATCAAGCTCGACTAATCTGTTAGCACTTGACCCCCCCCAGCCCCAATAACCATCTTCTCCATCACGGCTTTACTAACTACAAGCGCCAAATTCAACAGAGCATTTCTTCTGGTCGTTTCAGTGTCAGCTTGGTAACAAAAATAATTCGTTTTAATGCCATCAGAAGTAATTGGGCCCGACAGCAAACGGTGGCATTTATCTGCTAGCTTCGTGGGGGGGGGGGCAACCCTATATCAATGGTCTGACTCAGTTTAAGGCAGATACCTTAATCCTTCATTGCAGCATTTCTTTGCCAGGGTCCACTTGGGCCGACCCATGAAGGGTTGTTCTCGGTTGGGAGATTACGCCTTCGCTCCCCAACACTGAACAGGCCAAAAATCTCGGCATGAGTAGAGAGGCTTGGCTTGGCCGTCGTTTAAATCTTTTTATTGGGGTCAATATGCCACATATACATCATATACACTCTAACATTGTAGATACAAATAAATCAAGATACCATCATTTCCACTCTTAGGGATAAAAGCTAAGACACAAATTTACCATTTTATGTACGCCTTTCTAACTTTACTAATATCTATTAACTTGCTTCTTATTTAGTTCATCCTTTCTCTATAGACTTTGGATTCTCCATTTGAGATTCTCACAGTTTTCTGTTGAAAATTACCTTCTTTTAAGTTTTAAACTGTTAGGCATTCATTACAAACATGTACTATAAAGGCTTGGTTTTGCAAAGAAAGAGGCTGTGGAACGAGAAGGAGAAGGAGGGGAAGAAGAGGAGGAGGAGGAGAAGGAGATTGGATTTATACCCCGCCCTTCACAACCCAAAGGTGTCTCAGAGCGGCTTACAAATTCCTTCCCCGCCTCAGAACAGACACCCTGTAAGGTGGGTGGGGCTGAGAGAGCTCTGAGAGAAACTGTTCTGTTTCAAGAACGCCTCTGACAGAACTATGGCTTGCCCAAGGTCATCCAGCAGCTGCAAGTGGAGGAGTGGGGAATCAAACCCGGTTCTCCCAGGTTAGAGTCTGTGCACTTAACCACTGTACCAAACGGGTTCTCACACCAGGGGGGCATTTGTGTCCAGAAGGACAGCTTGAATCGGCAAGCCCCCCCACATACACAGCTTCGCTCGGCGTTCTCCAAAGAAAACTTTTCTTAAAAAAACGAAATAAACTTGAGGAAGTGTGGTCACTCGGTGGGCTGACAATTCCTTGGACATCTGTTCCCAGAGCGAGGCGGTGGATGACTCACGATCCAGTCAGGAGGTGTGATTTCCACAAGGGCCCCCGGAATGGTAAACAGCTTCCTTAATGACCCTCCGGTGCTCCAAATGGGTTTAAAAAAAATAATAAATACTCAGGCAAACCCACGTGGCAATTCCCGATTGCTCTATAACTGTGGTTGCCAGCCTCCAGGCGGGACCTGGAGATCTCACAGAATAACCACTGATCTCCAAGTGACGGAGATCAGATCTGCCAGAATGGGATTTCCTGTGGGGGGGGGTTCCAAAAAGTGGGTCACAGGTAGGGCTGCCAACCTCCAGGTAGCACCTGGAGGCCTCCTGCTATTGGGATTGATCTCCAGATGACCACGATCAGTTCCCCTGGAGAAAATGGCTGCTTTGGAAGGTGGACTTTATGGCGTTCTACCCTGCTGACGTCCGTCTTCTCCCCAAACCCCCACCCTCCCCAGACTCCATCCGTCGCCTCCCGCACCCCCCACCCTCCCCAGACGCCATCCCCCAAATCTCCAGGTGTTTCCCAACCTGGAGCTGGCAACCCATGTAGCGGGACGGCCGTTGCTGATGGCCACACCTGCCCTTTCCATTGTTCTCGCTTGTATTTTGGAAACCGTTAGAAAACTTTTAAACCTAATTTTAGAACACACAACAACATAAACAGCAGAGACAGTCAATAAATGAATGCCAAACAAGAGAAGAAAAGTCTCCCACTGCAGGGAAGATATGGAGGAGGAGGCGGAGGAAGAGGAAAAAGAAGAAGAGGGAGGAAGAGGGGGAGAAGGAGAAGGAGGAGGAAGAGGAGGAGGAGGAGGGAAGAAGAGGAGGGAGGAAGAAGAAGAAGAAGAGGGAGGAGGAAGGAGAAGGAGGAAAAGGAGGAGGAGGAGGAAAAGGAGGAGGAGGAAGAAGAGGAGGAGGAGAAGGAAGAGGAAGAGAAGGAAGAGGAAGAGGAGGAGGAGGAGAAGGAAGAGGAGGAGGAGGAGGAG
>NW_015172241.1:0-3254 GCF_001447785.1 Gekko japonicus | reverse complement strand
GCTCCTCTCCAGACTACAGAGATCAGTTCCCCCAGAGAAGATGGCTGCTTTGGAGGGGGGACTCTGTGGCCTTGTGCCCCACTGAGGTCCCTGAACTCCCCAGGCCCCATCCTCAAATCTCCAGGAGTTTCCCAACTTGGATCTCTCAACCCTACCCCCCCCTCGTCCCGCACCAGTGGTCAGGGGGACCTGCCAACCCTATCTGGAGATGAGTTGCAATAACGGGAGATCTCAGGGGCCCGACTGGAGGTTGGCATCCCTACGACACGATCATCCCCCACACTGCGGTGGGAGAGAGATGCACGGAAATGTTGTAAGGCTGACCGTGCTAGTCGTTCGATGCTCGATTACGGTGAAGCGTCACCACGTTTTTTAAAAAATTACCACACATAGAAGGGTTAAGGTTGCAAGTCATGAGGACCACGGCTGCGTTCGAGCTCCCTTCAGAAGGGTGCTATTTATATCCGCGCCTCCGTTTTAAAACGGTTGCATAATTAGGGAGTGTGTGTGTGTGTTGGGGGGGGTGCTATTTGCCATATCTCATAAAAACAGTTGTCAAAAAGAAAAGCCTCCTCTCGAATCGGAATGCTCCTCTCATCAGACACAATGCCAACAAGTACCTGTTTTCAGGGGGACCGCAGGTGCTTGCGGAAATGGAACGCCACGTAAGAACATAGAAGTCATGTTGAATGCTCTGTCTTCTTGGTGCTTGGGGGGCAAGAGTGGGGGGGCTTCTGGAGTTCTGGCCCCACTGGGGGACCTCCTGAGGGCACCTGGTATTTTTGGCCACTGTGTGACACAGAGTGTTGGACTCGATGGGCCATTGGTCTGACCTAACATGGCTTCTCTTACGTTCTTATGCCTGGGGCAGCAATGCTCTGTCTTCTTGGTGCTTGGGGGGGGGCACAGTGGGAGGGCTTCTGGAGTTCTGGCTCCACTGGTGGACCTCCTGATGGCACCTGGGTTTTGGCCACTGTGTGACACAGAGTGTTGGACTCGATGGGCCATTGGTCTGACCTAACATGGCTTCTCTTACGTTCTTATGCCTGGGGCAGCAATGCTCTGTCTTCTTGGTGCTTGGGGGGGGGCACAGTGGGAGGGCTTCTGGAGTTCTGGCCCTGCTGATGGACCTCCAGATGGACCTTGGGTTTTGGCCACTGTTGTGACACGGAGTGTAGGACTGGATGGGCCACTGGCCTGATCCAGCACGGCTTCTCCTATCTTCTCATGTTCTTATTACTGTACAAGTCTGAGTCAAAAGCAAACAGTTCTGCTGTGACTTTTTTTGCCATTCGATGGTTCCGATCACGCGCAGAGTTTGCCGCGGGAGAGCTGGGCAGATTTTTAGGGTGCGATCACACCGCAACATCTGGCAAGCGTAGCGCACCCGTGGCCAACCCGTGGCGTCTGGCCGCAGATGCGCAGTTAAAAGGTACCTGCCAAACTCCACTAGCAAATGGCTTGCCATGGGCCGCAGACGGACTCGATCCGTGTGATCGCGCTGGCGTGCACCTATTCCCTCTGACCATCCTCGTAGAAGCGCGCTAGAAGCACGCGCCGATGGGACAAAACCCCGGTGCACCGCCGTTGCGTCTGACCGCATAATGGCGGGTCAAAAAGCGACAGTGGAAATAGCCACGCCTTCCCCCCATTTTCCAGCACGTGCGACCGGGACCGACATGGTTTTCATGTCCAAACACCTCAACATGGCACCACATATGGTAACGGTATTCCTTTTGGTATTGGCACCCTGATGCCAATGAAGAAGGCTGAAAGGAAGAGAGTTGGCTTATTTGAAATATGATGTTCAGGGCTCATTAGCATAATAGGCCACACACCCCGACAGTGCAGCTCATTAACATATTAGGATATAATAATAGAGGGGGCAGCAATATGATGTCACAATGCACAAGGATTACTGCAATAGTGCATACAGTTGCAAGAAATTATAGACAATAATTATACTTTGATGGTAGTAGACTTCATGTTGTTTAATCTTTGTTTTTCAACAACAAGACGCCATCGGACAATGAGTGATGACGTCAGGGTGAACGGACAGGACGAACTTCCCGAGCTACCGTTCGTTTCGATGTCTCTTTTTCAAACAAGGACTCAATTCTGCATCCGTGTACAACAAAGTCTAACAGTAGATTCTCTTGAATTCATCAGCTCTTCAAAAGCTCTTAGCCAACATGTATAACTCTCAATCGGCAAGCCACCCCTTGGAGGGAAGGGAAGGCAGTTTAAACTGCCTTCTCTTGGCTTGCCCGGGCAAGCTGGCCCTTGGACAGGCTGGGGGAGGCATTTAAATGCCTCCCCGATCCTTCCAGGGCACCTCCTGGCTCGCCCACCTCGGAGTCGCCGGGGGGAGTCGCTCTCCAGGCCTTCCCTCTGTAGCCAGGCACGCGCAGAGGTTTTGGCGGTAGTGGGCATGGCTAACTTTGAAGCCAGCCGGAACTCCATTCCTGTGCGTTCCGGCCCAAAAATAGCCCTGGTGATGTTTCAGATGAAGAGTTTCGCGGGTACCGAGAGCTGCCAAGATGACAAAGCGACGGGTTCCAGATCAAATCAAGCCTGAGCTCTACCTCGAAGCTAAAATGATTCGAGGCTATCATACGTCAGTCACAGTATGAGAAGCCAAGAGTCGGCGGAAAAGACAATCAGGCGAGGAAAGGCGGAAGGCGGCAGGAAAAAAGGAAGGCATCGAGGATCGACTCGATGAAGGAAGCCGCAAAGGCCCGCCGTTTGCAAGGCCTGGGAAAGGCTTCTACAGACAGGATGTTTTGGAGGTCGCTGATTTATAATGTGACCTGATGGCATTTCATACACACACACACACACACACACACGCCAGCCCTGTTGACGAGCCCCTTTTGCTGCGCACACAAAATGCACAAAAAGGCCAACACTATCCTGGGGATTATTAGGAAGGGCATTGAAAACAGATCAGCCGGTATCATAATGCCCCTGTATAAATCGATGGTGCGACCTCATTTGGAATACTGTGTACAGTTCTGGTCACCACACCTCAAAGAGGATATTGTAGCACTGGGAAAAAGTGCAGGAAATATCAACTAGAAGGATCAAAGGGTTGGAACACTTTCCCGATGAAGACAGGTTAAAGCACTCGGAGCTCTTTAGCTTTGAGAAACGGCGGCTGAGGGGTGACGCGATCGAGGTTTACAAGATTATGCATGGGATAGAGCAGGCCAAGGAAGAAGTACGTTTCTCCCTTCCTCACAATGCAAGAACTC
>NW_015172240.1:4073-13583 GCF_001447785.1 Gekko japonicus | reverse complement strand
TTCTGCCGTCCTCCTTAGTTGGCTTAATTCCATGGTTGTTGCATCAATCATACTGTCGGACCATCTCATCCTTTGCCACCCCTTTCTTCTTTTGTGACTGACCCAAGGTGCGACTTTGGGTCAGTCACAAGTTCTCTCGGAGCTGTTCTCTCATGAGCAATGATGGAATCAATAATATAGCTGTGAAATAGATTGGTTATGCAGTCTGGAATTCAAAGGTTTGAAACGTCTTTAAAGTTATAATGAAGAGAAGCTGGGGAGAGATACTGAAAGAGCTCTCTCTCAGCCCCGCCTACCTCACAGGGTGTCTGTTGTGCGGAAGGGGAGGGAAAGGAGAGGAGAAGAAGAGGAAGAAGAGGAAGAAGAGGAAGAGGAAGAAGATATTAGATGTATGCCCCGCCCTTCACTACCCAAAGGAGTCTCAGAGTGGCTTACAAACTCCTTTCCCTTCCCCTCCCCACAACAGACACCCTGTGAGGTAGGTGGGGCCGAGAGAGCTCTGACAGAAAGGGCTCTTTTTCAAGAACAGCTCTTATCAGAACTACGGCTTGCCCAAGGCCATCCAGCCAGGTGCAAGCGGAGGAGTGGGGAATCAAACTCAGTTCTCCCAGATTAGAGTCCGCGCACTTAACCATTACACCAAACTGGCTTTAAGCCTCTCTGGGACTCCAAGTGGAGGGCGGGGTATAAATCCAATCTCCTCCTCCCCCTCCCCCGTTGAACTGGGATCTGGGAGACCCATCTTCAAATCCCCACTCCTGCCATGGACTCCTGCCTTGGATGCCTGCTGGGTGGCCTTGGACCAGTCAGATTCTCTCGGCCTGACCTACCTCATAGGGTTGTTGTGAGGATAAAATGGAGTAGAGAAGACTGACGTCAGCCAGTTTGGATCCTCACCGTGGAGAAAGGCAGGGTATAAATTAAATCAATTTAAAAATAATTAATAATAAAATAAACGAAGCATCATAAATAAAAATATTGCTACTGCGCCAAGCGAACTGCACTCTGTGTACTCTCAGAGACTGAGCTACATCTTCCTATGCAGAAGCCTAAAAATAAGAGCTCTTAACACACAATAATAAAAAATAAGAGCTCTTAACACACTGGAGAGCCAAGTTTGGGATAGTGGTTAAGTGTGCGGACTCTAATCTGGGAGAACCGGGTTTGATTCCCCACTCCTCCACTTGCACCTGCTGGTGTGACCTTGGGTCAGTCACAAGCTCTGGCACAGCTGTCCTTGAAAAAGAGCAGTTTGTGTCAGAGTTCTCTCAGCCCCACCCACCTCACAGGGTGTCTGTTGTGGGGAGGGGAAGGGAAAGGAGTTTGTAAGCCGCTCTGAGACTCCAAGTGAAGGGCGGGGTATAAATCCAATATCTTCTTCTTCTTCTTCTAAGAACCACCATGGTGGAGTGGTTAAGAGAGTCAGACTAGTATTTGGAAGACCTCAGTTCGAATCCCTGCTCGTGCCATGGAAGCCCATTGGGTGACCTTGGGCCAGGCACGTGCTCTCAGCCTGGCCTACCTCACAGGGTGGCTGCAAGGACAAAACGAAGGAGAGGAGAATGATGTAAGCTGTGTTAGGTCCCCGTTAGGGTGAAAGACGGGGTATAGATGAATAAATTCAGGGCTATTTTTGGGCTGGAACGCACAGGAACGGAGTTCCGGCTGGCTTCAGAATTGGCCACGCCCACTACAGCCAAAACCTCTGCGTGCCTGGCCACAGAGGGAAGGCCTGGAGAGCGACCCCCACCGGGTAACTCCGAGGCAGGTGGGCCAGGGCCCCTCCTGAAAGGATCAGGGAGGAATTTGAATGCCTCCCCGTGCCTTCCCCGTGGGGCCTGTCCAAGGGCCAGCTTGCCCAGGCTCCCCACAGCTGCGGGGTGCCCAGGCAAGCCAAGGGAAGGCAGTTTAAACTGCCTCCCCACCCCTCCAAGGGCTGGTTTGCCCGGGCTCCCTGCAGCTGCGGGGCGCCCGGGCAAGCCAAGGGAAGGCATGGGGGTGTGGCCTAATAGGCTAATGAGCTGTGCTGTCAGGGGTGTGGCCAATTATGCTACTGAGTTCCTGCTGTTGGGTATGGCATATTATGCTAACGAGTTCCTGCTGGGGGTTTTCTACAAAAAAAGCCCTGAATAAATTAAATGAGAAGAAGAAGAGGAGGAGGAGGAGGAGGAGGAGGAGGAGGAGGAGGAGATTGGATTTATACCCTGCCCTTCACTGGGAGGCTCAGAGAGGCTTACAAATTTCTTTCCCTTCCCCTCCCCACAACAGACACCCTGTGAGGTAGGTGGGACTGAGAGAGCTCTTTCGAGCACTGCTTGTGAGAGAACAGCTCTGAAAGAACTTGTGACTGACCCAAGGTCACACCAGCAGCTGCATGTGGAGGAGTAAGGAATCAAACCTGGTTCTTCCAGATTAGAGTCTGCGCTCTTAACCACTACACCAAACTGGCAGCGACGTGTGCGTGCAATTTGGGAGGTGCTGTGGGAGGTAGAGCCTCTGCTTTGCTCCTGAGAGAAAAGCTCTGAGAGAACTTGTAACTGACCCAAGGTCACACCAGCAGCTGCAAGTGGAGGCGTGGGGAATCAAACCCTGTTCTCCCAGATTAGAGTCCACGCACCTAACCACTACTCCAAACACTACAGAGTTGCCTTGGGTCCCATCAAGGCCAATCTTGGAGCCTCTGACTGGCTGCAGCCCTCTGGGTTCCCAGGCTGAGGTCTTTAATATCACCTAGTACCTGATCCCTGTAACTAGAGGTGCCGGGGATTGAACCCGGGACCTTCTGCATGCCAGGCAGATACTCTGCCACTGAGCCAATACCCCACCCCCAAATTATAGCTCTGGAGTCACACAGGCCCTTTCCGTCCGGCCCTCAAACGGCTCAGTATTTTGTCAGGACTACCAGCCCAGTGGAGGTCAGGTAGCTGTTCCCTGGGTAGAGAAACACGGGGTGTAAAAAACTGCCCTCCTTCTTCTTCCCAGCAAAATTATGAAACAGCCAGGGGTCATTTCCTGCGGGAGCGCACAGGAGCAGAGCTCCGGCAATAAGGAGCCCAGGGGGTGGGCACATGCAACAAGCCCCACCCCCTGCTCCCAGCAGCCCTCAGTTGGGCCACAAGGAGCAAAAAGCAGCCAGGTAAGTTGCAGAGTGCCCCCCCTGGCCCGCCTTCAGGTACAAGCTCTCCCTCCTCTGCGAGGGCAGATCTGCACATTCCCCCCCCCCCCCACATCACAGTCCAGTGGAGCCTGAGTGGTGGGTGTTGCCTTCTGACACACTTCCCATGCTGTCAGGGAGTGTGGCATATGCAAATGAGTTATGCTAATGAGTTATGCTAATGAGCTCCTGCACTTCTTTTTCTACTAAATGACCCCTGGAAACAGCCCAGGGGATGAGTGCCATTAAGAGCACCAGAGTGGGCAAGAGAGGGACACGTCTGCAACTCTGCCTGCTTTTGATAGTCACATCGGCTCTTCCTCTTTCCACGGCTGCTGTTCAAAGGACCTATTCCGAGCAGTGGCAAAGCAGAACCAACATGGGCCCGTCTCCCAATGAACAGGCTTCTTTAAATGATGGGTGGAAAGGTATTGGCTGGATATTACAAAAAAAATTCTGCAGTAATGGTAGCTCAGCAGTGGAACAGTCTCCCTCGGGAGGTGGTGAGCTCTAATGTTCCCTCTAAGCTTGTGAAGACTTGAGAGCAAGAATTCTACTTTGTGTGCTACTGGCATTAAAGTCCTGAGCGAGCGATTTGGCTGCTGCACCAATTAGTTTGCTCTGGATCAATGCTTCCTCTAAGCCATGAAGTCTGGTGAGCAAAAATTCTACTTTGGCCCCGTCACACGGAGAATTTGCCACGCAAAAGGCACGAATGCTGGGTGGATTTTCGGGGCGCAATCACACCACAACATCTGGCAAGCGTAGAGCACCCATGGCCAACCCATGGCGTGCCGCCGAAGATGCGCAGTTAAAAAGTACCTGCAAAGATCTACTAGCAAATGGTTTGCCATGGCTGCAGACGGACTCGTTCGGTGTGATTGCGCCGGCGTGCGCCTATTACCTCCAACCATCCTCTTTGCAGCACGTGCCGAAGGACAAAACCCCAGTGCGCTGCCGTTGCATCTGATCGCATAATGGTGGGTCAGAATGCGACGGCGCAAATAGCCATGTCTCCCCCACACACACGTTTTCTGGCCAGAGAGCGCTACTGGCATTAAAGTCCTGAGCGAGCGATTTGGCTACTGCATCAATCAGTTTGCTCTGGAGCAATGCTTCCTCTAAGTCGTGAAGTCTTGTGAGCAAAAATTCTAATTTGTGAGCTCCTGGTATTAAAGTTGTGAATGAGCCATTTGGCTGCTGCATCAATTAGTTTGCTCTGGAGCCATCCCTTCCTGAGCTGAGACAAGAATTGTGAGAGCCAGAGGCTAAAAACCGGTGAGCAAACTCACACTGAGCTCCCCCTCCCTGGCAGTCTTCAAGCAGCAGCTGGACCAACGCTTGTCAGGGATGCTTGAGGCTGATCCTGCATTGAGCAGGGAGTTGGACTAGATGGCCTCTATGGTCCCTTCCAACTATCAACACGTTTTAAAAGTTTGCACCTCTTTTGCTGGGAGCACAGGAAAAGATGAAACGTCTCGTTCTTCCACTGAGCCAGGGCCCCTCCCAGAGTGGGGTACAACAGTAACTGAGAACATAAGAACATAAGAGAAGCCAATGTTGGATCAGGCCAGTGGCCCATCCAGTCCAACACTCTGTCACACACTGGCCAAAAAGACCAGGTGCATCAGGAGGTCCACCAGTGGGGCCAGGACACTAGAAGCCCTCCCACTGTTACACCCCCCCCCCCCCAAGAACCAAGAATACAGAGCATCCCTTGCCCCAGACCGAGAGTTCCCATCTATACCTTGTGGCTAACAGCCACTGATGGACCTCTGGTCCACATAACAGCATCAGAGAAGCCATGTTGGTTCAGGCCAATGGCCCCTCCAGTCCAACACTCTGTGTCACAAAGGGGCCAAAAATACCAGGTGCCCTCAGGAGGTCCAGCAGTGGGGCCAGGACACTAGGAGCCCTCCCACTGCTGCCCCCTCCAGGCACCAAGAATACAGTACATCATTTGAATGAAATGAATGAACTAGAATGAACTAGAATGAACTAGAATGAACTAGAATGAACTAGAATGAAAGGAATCCCAAAGAATAAAATCATAATGTAGAATGCAGAAACCCAGCAGCCTGTATCGTTATTGTCCAAACCTCCAAAAGCCCTTCTGGTTTTTCAGAGCTTCAGATGCCCTTGGATTAGGCATGTGGATCTGCAAGAGAAGGATATCAGGCGTTGCCCTGCAGAAGTAACGGCAGGCCCCAAAGCCAGAAAATTCTCAGTGGGGAGGGGTACGGGGTGAACTGATGGGGCGTGATGTCACAACATTAAAAATAATTTTAAAATACAGCAGAAATTTCACTCACTCACAACGACCCTGTGAGGTACATGAGGCTAAGAGTGTGCACCTGGCCCAAGGTCACCCAACAAGGTTTCATGGCACAAGTTGGGATTCGAACCTGGGTCTCCCAGATACTAGACCAACATTTTAACCATTATACCACACTGGCTCTCCCCGGTCATTCCCCCTGGTGTGACAGCAGCCGACCACCTTCCCAAGTTAAGTAAGGGTCTCCAACTGGGGGGGGGGGGGGAGTTCCTGGAAATTTAGATGAGGGTGGGATTTGGGGAGGGGAAAGACTCATGGGGGGTATAATGCCATAGAGTCCGTCTCCCAAAGCAGCCGTTTTCTCCAGAGGGACTGATCTTGGTCATCTGGAGTTCAGTTGTAACAGTGGGAGGTTGGCAACTGTAGGCCCCACCTGGAGATTGGCAACCATACGCCGCATACTAGCAGTAGGAAGAGAGCACTGCTTTGCATACCCACAGGTGGGGGGCAAAGGCGGATGGACGTCCGTCCATCATTGCGGGCGCAGACAACCCAATTAAGGGGCTGTCATCGTACGATTTCCCCCGTGCAGTGCAGAGAATTTCATCAGTCCCCGGGTTGCAATCGGGTGCAGAGGTGCGCTAGCAGCGAGCAGCAACCAGAGTGCATGAAATAAACAGGGAAAGGGTTATAGAATCCCAGAGTTTGAAGGGGCCATGCAGGTCACCTGGTCCTACCCCTTACAAGCATGAACGGCTTCAAGAGGGAATTGGATAGGCATATGGAGCAGAGGTCCAATAGTGGCTATTAGCCATAGGGTATAGATAGGGGCTCTGGGGCAAGTGATGCTCTGTCTTCTTGGTGCTTGGGGGGGTCAACAGTGGGAGGGCTTCTAGTGTCCTGGCCCCACTGCTGTACCTCCAGATGGCACCTGGCATTTTTGGCCACTGTGTGACACAGAGTGTTGGACTGGATGGGCCATCCAGTACTGAATAAGAAATAGAAGAAGAAGTTGGATTTCTACCTTGCCCTTCACTACCCAAAGAAGTCTCAGAGCAGTTTATAGTCTCCCTTTCCTTTCCCTTCCCCTCCCTACAACAGACACCCTGTGAGGTACGTGGGGCTGAGAGAGCTCTTTCGAGGACTGCTCCTGAAAGAACAGCTCTGAGAGAACTTGTGACTGACCCAAGGTCACACCAGCAGCTGCATGTGGAGGAGTGGGGCATCAAACCCTGCATGTGAAGGATTGGGGAATCAAACCCAGCTTCTCTTATGTTCTTAACCCTACGGTATTGCCATAAGCCAGCTGCTTCCACCACCATCGCTTCTCAGCCACTCCACAGCTTGGTACTCATTTTCAAAATAACTCCTTCCAACAGAAAGCAATACAAATCTCACTTCAGTTAACACTGAACAGGTTTAGGTTTTATTTTCCACACATCGAATTTATAGATTCACGGCCCTGCGGAGTAACAGACTATATTCTATGGCCAGATCAATGCACGACTTTAGCTCACACACAGCCTTTCTCTGGCTCTTGCTGACATCTTCTGGTTGCTGTTGTGGTGGCCAGTTTCTCCCACCTCTCTTGGGAGGGGACATGGCTCAGAGGCAGAGCCTCTGTTCAGCATGCAGAAGGTCCCAGGTTCAAGCCCCGGCATCTCCAGTTGGAAGGACCAGGCAGGAAGTGATAGGAAAGACCTCAGCCTGAGACCCTGGAGAGCTGTAAAGAAGGGCCGTGGCTCAGTGGTAGAGCCTCTGCTTGGCATGCAGAAGTACCCAGGTTCAATCCCCGGCATCTCCAGTTAAAAGGATCAAGCAGGAAGTGATAGGAAAGACCTCAGCCTGAGACCCTGGAGAGCTGTAAAGAAGGGCCGTGGCTCAGTGGTAGAGCCTCTGCTTGGCATGCAGAAGGTCCCCGGTTCAATCCCCGGCATCTCCAGTTAAAAGGACCAGGCAGGAGGTGATGGGAAAGACCTCAGCCTGAGACCCTGGAGAGCCATCCTCCCTCTAAGCTGTAGAGTCTTGTGAGCAAAAATTCTACTTCGTGAGCTACTGGCATTAAAGTTGTGAGCAAGCAGTTTGGCTACTGCATAAATTAGTTTGCTCTGGAGCCCTCCTTCCTGAGCTAAGACAAAAATCTGTGAGCAGGAGACTAAACAACTGTGAGCTGGCTCACACCAACTCAGCTTAGAGGGAACACTGCTGGAGAGCTGCTCCCATTCTGAGTAGACATGATTGACCTTGATGGACCAATGGTCAGATTAAGCATAAGAAGAAGAAGAGATCTTCACTCAGAGTCTCAGAGCGGCTTACAAATTCCTTTCCCTCCCCCTCCCCACCACGGACACCGTGTGAGGTCGGTGGGGGTGAGAGAGCTCTGACAGAAACTGCTTGTGAGAGAACAGCTCTGAAAGAACTTGTGACTGACTCAATCTGAAAGAACTTGTGACTGACTCAAGGTCACACCAGCAGCTGCATGTAGAGGCAGAGTGATTAGCCCAAGGAATTCACTGCCACAGGAGGTGGCGGCGGCGGCTACAGGCATGGACGGCTTCAAAAGGGAATTAGATAAGCCTATGGAGGAGAGGTCCATCGGTGGCTATTAGCCACAAGGTATAGGTAGGGGCTCTGGGGCAAGTGATGCTCTGTCTTCTTGGTGCTTGGGGGGGGGGAACAGTGGGAGGGCTTCTAGTGTCCTGGCCCCACTGGTGGACCTCCTGATGGCCCCTGGTATTTCTGTGTGACACAGAGTGGTGGACTGGATGGGCCTTTGGCCTGATCCAGCATTGGTGTCTCTTATGTTCTTATGCTCAAGCCTCCGTTTGCAAGACCTGAGCAAGGCCTCTAATTCATAAGGTCACCATAAGTTCAAAAGAGGCACCTAACACACACACGCACTTTCTTTCCCCTTTTGGCCCCTTCATTTGATAGCCAGAACATGAAAGAAGAATATGTTATTAGAATAGCACTGAAAACTGGTTTTCCCTTTGAGTGGCTAAACCCTCCCGGCCTGCCAGCATTTGCAAACTACTTTGAGGAGGACGTCATCTGAGGTGTGAGCAATGACCTTTGCCAACATAATGGACTACTGGGGAAAAACCGTGGCCATGATGCTCCTGTAGGCATAGATCTCCCCCTTCTCTGGCTGTGAACATGCTACACCAGCTGTGCTGGAGGGACCCATGCATTGTGACTGAACAGCAGCTTTGTTTTCTAGGAATCTTCGCAGTTAGATTTAAATATTCCTGAGCAAAACTGATTGCTTTGTGGGTCTTTTCTAGTGGCCGATTCGATATTACATCACAGTATCTTTGGCGTATTTCCCTGCACTTCAAAACGATAAGGGAAAATGCCAGAAATACAGCTATGTAATATGGGGGGAAAGATTGAAGGTCAAAGAAGACAGGGACGGCAAAGGATGAGATGGTTAGACAGTGTCATCGATGCAACGAACATGAAATTGCCAACTTCAGAGGACGGCGGAAGACAGGAGGGCCTGGCGCGAGATGATCCATGGGGTCGCGAAGAGTCGGACTCGACTCGACTGTGCGACTGAACAACAAAATATGGGGGGGGGATCTGAAGTGATGGGGACACACAAGCAATGAAAATGAGACTGCGGAAGAGCCCAATGACAGGAGATTCTGGAGGTATTTGTGAATTCCCTGCATTGTGCAGGGGGTTGGACGAGATGACCCTGGAGGTCCCTTCCAACACTATGATTCTATGAATCGGTCTCTGTAAATTGGAAGGTACTCGATGGGAACACAGCACATGTAACATATTTCAAAACGTTGTCCTGTTTCATAATCGGCTTACTGATCGACTGAACTGTTCTATCGTACTTGCGATCCACCTCAAATCACAGTGAGGAAAGCAGACTATGAATGAAAATAAATAAACAAAACCAAACTCCCTGTCGACTGTGAAGTGTGTGTAATTAAAAATGATATATGTTGTCCTCCCTTACCCCCATCATTGTTAGTCCCGTGTCAACACATGAGTTACTGTAAATCGCTCAGAGCCGGCAGCTCTGCAAGGATTGAGCGATCAATAAATTGAAAGATTATTATTATTA
>NW_015172240.1:0-2906 GCF_001447785.1 Gekko japonicus | reverse complement strand
TGGCAACGGGGCTCCAAACAGCCCCGTTGCCAGAGCGACGGGTAGCGTCATGTCCTGGCGACAGCGGTGCAACGCATCTCGCTGTCCCCGCGGCACGGATTCTGCAAAGACATGCGGATCCCCCGCCACGATTTGGCAAGATTTGGGAGCCCTAGAGCTGAATGATAAACCAGCTAGCTGCTAAATATTTTAATTGATCTGTACGTAAAATTTCTCTGCGAATTCTACAGGCTACTGAAAAAAATTCGGCACAGCTAATGGTAACCTGTTGATTAGCACCCATTAAACGTTTCTTTAAAATATAACCCTGAAAGATTATTAAGGAGAGGGGAAATTATATTGGAACGAGTTTCCTGACAGAAGAGGAGGAGGAGGAGGAGGAATTTGGATTTATACCCCGCCCTTCACTACCCAAAGGTGTCTCAGAGCAGTTTACAATCTCCTTTCCCTTCCCCTCCCCACAACAGACACCCTGTGAGCTGGGTGGGGCTGAGAGAACTCTGACAGAAACTGCTCTTTTTTCAAGAACAGCTGTGCCAGAATTATGGCTTGCCCAAGGTCATCCAGCTGGTGCAAGTGGAGGAGTGGGGAATCAAACCCGGTTCTCCCAGATTAGAGTCCACACACTTAACCACTACAGCAAACTGGCTACAACAAACTGGTAGAAAAGGAAGAAGAGATTGGATGTATACCCCGACCTTCACTACCCAAAGGAGTCTCAGAGCAGCTTACCATCTCCTTTCCCTCCCCCTCCCCCTCTCCACAACAGACACCCTGTGAGGTAGGTGGGGCTGAGAGAGCTCTCTCATGGACTGTTCGTGAGAGAACAGCTCTGAGAAAACTTGTGACTGACACAAAGTCACACCAGCAGCTGCATGTGGACAAGTGGGGAATCAAACCCGGTTCTCCCAGATTAGAGTCTGCACTCCTAACCACGACACCAAATTGGCTCTCTGGTGTGGAGGGGGATGTGCAGAGGAAGGCTTGAAAAGGCCCTCCTTCCGCCTCAGTCGTTCCTCTGGAAACTGCAATTGCAGGCAATGAAATCGACCTAATCCTTTAAAAAAGAATGCAACATGGAGTTATTTTCTTAGAACTGATGTGAAAAGTGGTGGGCATGGCGCTGCCAACAGGTTGGGAAATTCCCAGAGGTTTTTTTGGGGGGAGAGCTTGGGATGGGTGGGGTTGGGATGGACCAATACAGTCTGCCCTCCAACGCTGCCGTTTCCCATAGGGGAACTGATCTCTCTGGTACACAAATGACGCTGGGGGAAAGGGGGGGGGGAAGGAAACTCAACCCAAAATAAGCTGCGAATGAAGAGGGTCAAGCTAACAACTATATTATATTTATAAAATACAAATGTTTATTAAGAAGAAGAAGAGATGAGATGTATCCCCCGCCCTTCACTACCCAAAGGTGTCTCAGTGTGGCTTACAAACTTCTTTCCCTTCCCCTCCCCACAACAGACACCCTGTGAGGTAGGCGGGGCTGAGAGAGCTCTTGGCAGAAACTGCTCTTTCTCAAGAACAGCTCTGACAGAGCTATGGCTTGGCCAAGGTCATCCAGCCAGGTGTAAGCGGAGGAGTGGGGAATCAAACCCGGTTCTCCCAGATTAGAGTCCACGCACTTAACCACGACACCAAACTGGCTGTAAAAAAAAGGTAAAGGTTCCCTTGCTCGAAAGCCAGTCGAATCCGACTCTAGGGCTGCGGTGCTCATCACTGTTTCAAAGCCGAAGAGCCAGCGCTGTCCGAAGACGTTTCCGTGGTCATGTGGCCGGCATGACTAAACACCAAGGCGCACGGAACGCTGTTCCCTTCCCACCTAAGTGGTACCTATTTATCTACTTGCAATGTCTTGCTTTCGAACTGCTAGGTTGGCAGGAGCTGGAACTAGAGACGGGAGCTCACTCCGTCATGCGGCACACTCAGGTCTTGAACTGCTGAACTACCGACCTTCCACAGCCTGCAGTTTAGCGTCTTAACCACTTGAGCCACCGCAGCTCCTGTACACATAGCTAAAACATACTGCGGTTAAAAGAAAGTCTAAGTCTCAAACTTAAAAGGCTTATACAAACAAGTTAGTTATTATACAAATACAAATGATGGGTAAGACTTTCTGACCTAAGGACCATATGCATTTCGGACCCTTTGGGCCCTCCTCAGTGGTCAATATTTTTAATATTGCAATGATGCACATCCAGAAATACACACCTTTGTGTGTGTGTGTGCGTGTGTGTGTATACAGGGTATACAGCTCTTTCAAGAACTGCCATTTCAAGGACAGGTCTTGTCAGAAGAACTAAGTACTGATAACTCCTAATCTTCTAGAACTGTTGGGATACAACACAGCTTGAACGGTTGGCTAAATCTGGTCACTGTAGTCTAAAGAGCAGGAGATCCCAGGGTTCTCTTTAAGCTGTGCATATGAGCAAGTTGCTCTTTAAGAAAGGAAGCCCTGCTCAGCAGCCATCGGGATCCACACAGGGTCTTGCAGTGCCTAGTGCCCATTTTAAGAACAAAGAACACGAGAGAAGCCAATGTTGGATCGGGCCAATGGCCCATCCAGTCCAACACTCTGTGTCACACAGTGGCCAGAAATACCAGGGGCCATCAGGAGGTCCAGCAGTGGGGCCAGGATGCTAGAAGCCCTCCCACTGTTGCCCCCCCCCAAGCACCAAGAAGACAGAGCATCACTTGTCCCAGACTGAGAGTCCCTATCTATACCTTGTGGCTAAGAGCCACTGATGGACCTCTGCTCTGTATGCTTATCTAATTCCCTCTTGAAGCCGCCCATGCTTGTAGCCGCCACCACTTCCTGTGGCAGTGAATTCCAAGTGTTAATCCCTCCTTGGGGGAAGAAGTAATTTTAAGATTACAGTTCTTTTTGTAGCAGGAACTCCTTT
>NW_015172239.1:4821-14153 GCF_001447785.1 Gekko japonicus | reverse complement strand
TGTCTTCCATATCCCTTGGCCTTAATAATGTATTTCAGTAGTCAGGGATACCCTGCCCTTGATGGGCCAGTCTGACCCACTCGAGGAAGCTAAGCATGGTCAACCCTATTTAGTTCTTGGGAGATCACCAAGGAAGTCTGCAGTCTCTATGGAGATGCAGGCAATGGCAAAACACCTCTGACCATCTCTTGCCATTCTGAAATGGAATAAAATTGGTCACATAAGACATGGGGGAAAATACACAGAGACATGGAGAGAGAAGAAATAACAGCAGCTCATGGGTGGGGGGGAGAGAGCCCAAAATGAAAAAGCATGACACCTGAGCCGGGGTGGTGGTGGAAGAGACGGGGAGGAATCGGCGGGATGAGGGGGAAGCTTACCTGCTGTTGCTGCTTCCTCCTCCGCCTGCTCTGCGTGCAGCTGCCCCCCCGCGAGTATCGCGGGTCCCGCCTCTTGTCTATATACTAACAGCCAAGAGGCCCCCTCTGTGCAGATATCTAAATCCACACATTGGGGGCACTTAGGGGGCAGAGAGATTTTCCTTCACACTTGGGGCAGTCCCCAGGTGTGCAGAAAAATCTGAAAAGTTTAAAAAACTATACAGGGGATACTTAAATCCCCCCAAAAGTGAAGAAGTGTTCCCTGCGAATGTGCAGAGAACGCCCTGGAAACTGTTTTGCTGCCACCAGGGAGGGGGGTGCGGGAGAAGGATTGGTGGCCGGTGGCTGTGGGCCACTCAGGCCTCACCGCTGGGGAGGGGGGTGAGGGAGAAAGCTTGGTGGGCTGGCGGCTGTGAGCCACTCAGACCTCACCGTCAGTGCCGGGGGAGGAGGGCAAAGGCTTGGCGGGCCTGGTGGGCCCTCCTGCTGAGCTCACCTGCTGCCGATTCCTCCTGCTGCAGGGCTCCTCCTGCTTCTGCAGGCCAGGAGCTGTGGGGAATACTCCTCCCCTCCGTATCGTGGGTCCCACTTCTTGTCTATATAGCTAATAGCCAAGTTGCCCCCTCCGTGCAGATATCTAAATCCGCACATCGGGGGCACTTGAGGGGTAGAGAGATTTCCCTGCATTACTTGGAGCAGTCTCCAGGTGTGCAGAAAAATCTAAAAAGTTGAAAAATATATGGGGGATATTTAAATCCTCCCAAAAGTACAAGAGCATTCCCTGCGCGTGGGCAGAGATCACCCTGGCAACTGTCTCACTGCCGCTGTGGGGGAGGGGGAGAAGCCTTGGCGGGCTGGTGTCTGTGAGTCACTCATGCCTCACTGCTGCCAGTGCAAGGGGGAGGAGGGAGAAGGCTTGGCGGACCTCTGGGCTTCTCTCTGCCGCCACTGGGGAAGGGGGCAGGAGAAAGCTTGGCGGGCTTCTTGCCGCCGCCAGGGAGGGGGATGGGAGAAGGATTAGTAGGCTTGAGGGCTCTTTGCCGCTGCCGGGGAGGGGGGCAGGAGAAAGCTTGGCAGGCTTCAGGGACTCCTCGCCACCGCCAGGGAGGGGGCAGGAGAAGGCTTGGCGGGCCTCAGGCCTCACCACCGCTGCCGGGGGGGAGGAGGGAGAAGGCTTGGTGAGCCTCATGGGTCCGCCTGCTGGGCTCACCTGCTGCCGCTTCCTTCTCCTGCAGATGTCCTGCTTCTGGAGGCTGGGAACTGTGGGGAATACTCCCCCCCGTGAGTACCGTGAGTCCCCCTTCTTTCATATATCTAATTTCATACTGGGCCATAGAGTGTGAATCAACATATCTGCAAAATGGTGCCAGGAATAGACAGGAGGAATTGCTGTACAAATCTGATGGAAGTCCCAGGTTTTCAAGATGTAAAATCTTTTTTAAAAGAAATGAGAAATTGGGGATGACCCCTGCCAATTATAGAAACAACACCTGTAGCTTTAAGAAACGAATGCCCACTGACCTCTTGTTGGCTATTTTGGAGGTTACTTGGCTGTCACAACAATATTGCTGTGCCTTCTAAACCCTGGTTTCTGTAAAGTAAAGCCTGGCAGCTGGCATTGCACAACTCCAAAATATTCCAATTGCAAAATTATTTTTCTAAGCTCAGGGCAGCTCTTTTAAAAATTGCAATATAATATATAAGGAGAATACTTTTTTAAAAAAGCAAGCATACAAACCTTTCAGTGCACCTTAAGAGGCCCACTAAATTGGAACTTATAGATGAAAGCCAGCATTGCTTGTCTCAGTCATATCAATAGAACATAGGCATGGTTTACATATGAGAGATGTTCTATAAAATCACTTCAGGAATTTGGAAGGAGCAGACATGTTGATTCAGAGGATCTGCTTGTGTGAACTGAATTGATACCTGCAGAAGAGTGCTGTAATATTCATTCAGCTATCCTAATTCTTATGGCACTTTTTGAGTCTCTCTCTCTTTCTCAAGAGGGAACTAGGTTGGCTGTGTACACACCCATGTGAGAGCACTGGCTTGGGTCCACTGAAGTTCTTCTGTGGGTACAAGAGCTTCCACCCACAGATCATTCATGACTCTCTTAGTCATCCCTATGTCAGCCTGAATCACCTCCTGAAATCTTGTTTCTGGGGGAGAGGGAACCCCTAGGAACAGGATTTGGGGGCATGTTCTGGGCTGCTATGGGAGGGGAGAGTCTAGAAAGCCATGCCCAAACAGCAGAAATCCTAGTGCTTGTGGAAGAACTGGTGTTGTTCCAAGTCACTGGTTCATATAAAACTGCATGTCCACATTTCCATTTTTAAACCATAAGAAATTTCATAATGTTCAGGACCACTTTCTGA
This sequence comes from Gekko japonicus, assembly GCF_001447785.1. Lineage (NCBI taxonomy): Eukaryota > Metazoa > Chordata > Lepidosauria > Squamata > Gekkonidae > Gekko > Gekko japonicus. Next base: position 11,395 of record NW_015172239.1, on the reverse strand, counting down.
TCTCCTAACCATGGAGCATGCTGTGGACTTGCATACTCCCTGTTCCCTGCCTTCCATGATTGGTTTTAACCATAGCATAGACACATTTTTTTTGAAATGGCACTAACCGTGGTTAATGTTAGCCAGAGGTGCTGTGGAACCTCTTCGTAATCATAGTTGGAAGTGATTTTGCAAACTCAGTTCTGATTAACATTAACTATGGCTAGTACCAGACACTACTTTTGAGACAGCACTAATCAGAGTTAATGTTAATTAAGACTGCTATGGAACCACTTTCCAAACTCTCTTCCAACTGTGATTACAAAGTCGATTTTGATTAACATTAACCATGGTAAGCAGCAGAGCAAATATAAATCTAGGGTGCAACCATACATCACTGGATACTGCACTGTCACTACATTGCAGCAATAATTCCTAATTGTCTGTACCAGAAAGCTGAGTTCTGAATGACTGCTATGGCACTATGATGTACAACATCCAGTGATATGGGGATGGAACCATAATGCTATAGCTCTGCTGAAGTAAGCTATGGGAGGGCAGCAAAATTTGCAAACGAGAGAGGAGAAAGGAGCAAATGAGGACATTAACTATGATTAATAGACCAGGATTATTACATTTACACTGATCCCAGACTTGTCTCATTACTGATTTTGAGTAGTCACTTCTGTCACATTTTAAATACAATTCAGCGAGTTAACAGCATGCCCATCCCTCCCCCCAAAACTGAAGATTCTCCATTATTTTTGGTGAGTGGATAAAATTCTAGAATGTATGGTGAGGCTGCAGATAAGTAAACCCCTGGAAGATAGCTTGCTGGTGATGCAGTTAGGCACGGTTGCTTCACTTTTTCTGTTCACTTGTGCAGGGAAGTCACAACGCAAGTGCTAACCAGGATGATGTTCCTTATGAGACACAGGACAGAGAGACCACTAATTGTGACACTTGATTATAATGCATGGTATACAGTGAAATAATTGTGTGCCACCAACTTGCAACCAACTCATGGTGACACCAGGGCCATGGGGTTTTCCAGGCAATATATGAAAAGAGATGGTTTGCCAGTGCCTTCCTCTGTATAGTAACCCCAGTCTTCCTTGGTGGTCTCCCATCCAAATACTAACCATGGCCAATCCTACATAGGTTTCACGCTCTGACAAGATAGCCCTAAACTGTGCTATTAGGCTGCATCAGTGAAATAATCCACAATAACACACAATCCCAAAACAGTCTGGTATGAAAAAATATACAGGTGTGTGCTTGATGACCACAGAACAATACAGTAACAAAAGAGACTAGATTAAAGCCATAACATCTTTTAGTGTCTGGTAAAGAAAAATAACCACTTATTCCGTCATAGAAAAAATACAAAGCTCAATAAAATTTCACATAGCAGTCTGCTCCAGACTCTCTCAGTCTATACCCTTCTAACAATCTTGTATTCTCAAAAGCAGTCTGGTCCAAATTCAACCTCTCTTTCAACACTTATTCCGGATATCTAAGTGTTTCAGACCTCTGGTCTTTCCTCAGGAACAAATCCTATATAGGAATCTCACATTCAATGTTACCTTCTCTGTTAATCTACTTGGGCAAGGTCTCCTCACTTATGTTCAAGCATGCTGCTTCCACCGCCAATGTCAAATGGACACAGACTATGCCTCACTTCTTGAGCACCTCCATTTGACTTTGGCGGCAGCAGCATGCTTGAAAATAAGTGAGGAGACCTTGCCCAAGTAGAGTAACAGAAAAGTAAATGACCAGACACTAAATGATGTTATGGCTTTAATCTAGTCTCTTTTGTTATTGTATTGTTCTGTGGGCAACTAGCACACATCTCTATATAAGAACATAAGAGATGCCAATGTTGGATCAGGCCAAAGGCCCATCCAGTCCAACACTCTGTATCACACAGTGGCCAGAAATACCAGTGCCATCAGGAGATCCACCAGTGGGGCCAGGACATTAGAAGCCCTCCCACTGTTGACCCCCCCAAGCCCCAAGATGACAGAGCATCACTTGCCCCAGAGTCCCTATCTATACCTTGTGGCTAATAGCCACTGATGGACCTCTGCTCCATATGCTTATCTAATTCCCTTTTGAAGCCATCCATGTTTGTAGCCGCCACCACTTCCTGTGACAGTGAATTCCAAGTGTTAATCACTCTTTGGGTGAAGAAGTACTTCCTTTTATCCGTTCTAACCTGATATCTTTTTATACCAGACTGCTTCAGTGAAATAGCCAGACACAGATATTGTGAACAGAAAGAAAAATACAGCTTCAAGTGCATGGGAGTGGGGGACTATAACCATTTTTTGTGCTTGTTTTGGCTTCAATATAACTTCTCACAAGGTGGAAATCTAATATATGAAGTAGGTATCAGTCATAACCACCTCTTATTATTGCCTCTTCCACCTATGATGGGCTAGTCAGTTCTTGTTCTGTGTCCTTGTACACAATTTTCCCATTCCATGTTGTGGTCTGCAGTTTCTTCAGCTTGAGCTCTAATGGACATCTAGTAACAATACCTATAAAGTTGAAAACAGGCAACATTTAAGTGTTGTAGGAAAAAATGAAAGAAAAATATTTCTTTGCTTTCTCCTCTGTAAAGGTAAAAGTAAAGGTTTCCCTTGCTCAAAAGTTAGTAGAATCCAACTCTAGGGGGTGGTGCTCATCTCTGTTTCCAAGCCGAAGAGCCAGCGCTGTCCGAAGAAATTTCTGTGGTCATGTGGCCAGCATGACTAAACACCGAGGCACATGGAATGTTGTTACCTTCCCACCAAAGTGGTACCTATTTATCTACTTGCAATTTCTTGCTTTTAAACTGCTAGGTTGGCAGGAGCTAGGGCCAGAGACGGGCGCTCACTCCGTCATGTGGCACACTCGGGTCTCGAACTGCCGAGCTACAGTCCTTCTAGTCTGCAGCTCAGTGTCTTAACCTCTGAGCCATCGTGGCCTCTTTGATTGGTACTCAAAGATGAAATATCCAAAGGAAATGTGGTTATATCTATGGAATACTCCACAACTTATAATGACTGAACAGTACTGCATTTTTTTGACTCATAGAAACATTAGACATTTCACAGATGAAAAGCTGAGAAGGAATTCTCACCATTGCCTCTAGGAAGAGCAACTCCAGACAATGCCTCAAGCACTGAGCTTTTCCCAGAGCTCTGGTCTCCAATCACAGCAATTGCTGGCAAGGCCAAGTCTTTTTCCACTCCAAAGGCCCTCAGAGAATCAATTAGGTCAATACATGGCCGAACCATCTCCTCATACTGGCTGCACAAAGTAATTACTTTTTTCTGGAAAACCAGAAGGAACAAAGTTAGGAGTCCAGTGGCACCTTTAAGACCAACAAAGTTTTATTCAAGGTGTGAGCTTTCGCGTGCATGCACACTTCATCAGACGATGAAATGGAATTACGTAACATAGTTGTATATATAGGAGTGGTTTGTGACAGGTATATCAAAAGAATGACAAGCTTAGTTCCTGGTTATCTTCTGTTTCAGTTCAACTGGGGGCAGGGACAACATAGGTAATAAATGTTAGAACTGGAGATTGATGTGCCCTAATTTGTGAGAATCCAGTCCTTAGACCCCCCATCCATCTCCTTTCAAGCATGGAGGTGAATTTTACAGCCAATATAGAGTGTTTTTCTTGTCCCTAAAACAAAGAACTGCATTTAAACCTACAATTCCAAATTATGGCCCCAGTCACACGGAACATTGGCCACGCTAGAGGGACGGAAGATAGGCGGAGTTTCCGGGCGCAATCTCACCGGCACATCTGGGAAGCGTTGGGCTTCCGTGGCGCAACCAAGGCTTCCCGCCGAAGACGCGCAGTAAAAAACTAGTACCTCGGAGGTACTAGTTTCCTGAAACCACGGGGCAAGGGCGGGCATCTGATCGCGTTTCCGGAGGTAGTTCCAGCGCCCACCCATGTCCCCTTGGAAAAAGGGTTTTTTTCAAAGTCTCCACGGATGCGCACACGCACACAAGGGAGCATGCGCATAATTGCGCTTTTTAAAAAAACAACCAACACGTTTGCCCTGCGCCCCGCTTCTTTGCCGCACCGCAGGACTGTGGAGTGATCGGCACCTCCCCCCTACCACGGGACCTCCACGGGACCTCGAAAGGTAGGTCTGCTCGAGCAACCGCACGGTTTTTAGCCCCGGGGCTAACAGCCACACCCCCCCCCCCGCAGTTTCCTGCCCATGTGACTGGAACCTATATTACATCTTGAATTTTATTCTTAATTGCTAAGCGTAGTAATAACATTTTGCTTCAATAAAACATGGAGTTAACAAGCTGTCATTAATCTAGAACCTCACAGGCCCATTCAACATTAGCAACCCCCCCCCAAAAAAACCCAACAATCAAAATAAAGACATTGGTTTGATGTTCATGCTGATTACTGGTTGCCTGGGGTGGTTCTGCATTGTGAAAACAGTTGATATAAAAAGACTCTGGATGAACTGAAACGTGCATATCCATCACAGTATGGATTGATTCATATGTTAAACTGTTTTACACCAGAGAGGGCATGTGAGTATGAAGTTCAAACTACACTTTACAATTTGTAATGTTTAGTGTTTGTGTTCTCCAACATGACTTTGACTGAAACAGTCAACATCAGTTGAGAGCAATCTCATTTCCCAAGTACATGGCCCCCAGTTTGGAACAGGACTGCTAAACTGGAAAAGGGGTTTCAGCCTTCTCCCACATACCCCTTTCCAGACCGGAAATGGCCCCGGGGGAGATGGGCTACACATGCATCATTCCAATAGGGCACTTAAGGTTGAAGAAATTGTACTGGGGGGGTTGAAAGCTATGCAGGAGCATTAACACCTGTCTCTCAACATCATGGTCCTGATCCAAATCAGGGCCCCACAAACTTGGGAGATGAGGTCCCTCACACCTGACTGTCTCAGTCAAAGTTGAGGGAACCCACATGATAACGGGTAGTTTGACCCTGAGCAAACAACTGAAAGTGCCCCAGTCAAACCACACAAAGGGAAAGGAATTAGGGCAAATGCAAGGCTAAGTGTACAGTACATGAATATTTCTACAGCAGGGCAAATACCAGTTCCCTTGAATTGTTTCAGACCTCCCCAGCTTTTTGAAAAGGCAATAGCAGCCACATGGGGCACCACCATATGAGGGCCATAGTGCAGGAACATGTGGTTTTACTGCCTCCCGCCTCCCTCTCATATTAATTTTCAGGGCTTCTGCTATTGGTGTCACTATTTATTTTACTATTTATTTAAAATGTTTAATATTCAAACAATGACTTATGCAGTTTATGCACACTGATTTAGCACATGTACATGGGCAACAGGAATGACCACACTGGTCCTGGAGCCTACCTACATGATTGCCTGAATATGAGTACTAAAGGTTTCCCTTGCTCAAAAGCCAGCAAAATCTGACTCTAGGGGGCAGCGCTCTTCTCCGTTTTCAAGCCAAAGAGCCAGCACTGTCCGAACACTTCTCCGTGGTCATGTGGCCGGCATGACTAAATGCCGAGGCACATGGAATGCTGTTACCTTCCCACCAAAGCAGTACCTATTTATCTACTTGCAATGTCTTGCTTTTGAACTGCTAGGTTAGCAAAAGTTGGGGCCAGAGACAGGAGCTCACTCCGTCACATGGCACTAGAGTCTCAAACTGCCGAGCTACAGACCTTCCAGTCTGCAGCTCAGCATCTTAACCTTTGAGCCACCGTGGTCCCTATTGAATATGAGTACTAGGGGTGTGCAAAAAAAATTCAGCCAAATTCAGATTTGGGCTTTTTGGCCCCAAAAGTATTTGGTATCCCCGAATATCAGCATCAGTATTGTGGTGGTATTCAGGTTAATATTCAGGAAACCTGAATATATCCAGTTCCATTATAACCCATAGGGACCGTTCCCATACGGTATAATGGAGAATCTCACTCCCTGAATCCTGCTGACTCAGGGAGTGAGGCTTTAGAACCCTCTTCTCCCCTCCCCTCCTGGAGTCAGGCTGCAGCTGCTGCGTGACTCCCCAGGGGAAGGGAAGGGTTCTAAAGTTTAAAACCCTTCCCTCCCGGGGTCACCATTTTAGCAATCCTCTTTCTTCACCCTTCCAAGCAAGGGGGAGAGAAAAAGATCGCTGAAATGGCTTGCTCCCCTTTAAATCTGACAGCTTGCATATTAATATCACAGCTTTACCTAAGATCATACCTGTCCCTATCAAATCCTGGGTCATGATATTAAGGACTATATAATTTAAAAATAATTTCATTTTAAAGAAGTATTTTTGTACATTTCCAAGTATACATTTTGGCAACTTCCAGTATAATTTTGGATGTGCTATATGCCAGTACCTGACTGCTGTTTTGCTTCCGTGGAGACCTGCCAATTTCCTTTACATTACTGATGGACATTTTGCTCTCTAGGCATCAAAATATTTTCCGACAATTGAAATCAGTATGTCAGTCCACAAGAAACCTAAAAAATATATATATCAAAGGTGTATTTGTGTTATTTCCATTTGCATGCTGTTTTCTGAGAGACACTGGGAGCAGTCTCTTTGGTTAGAGCAAGCCACTGCTG
>NW_015172239.1:1407-4793 GCF_001447785.1 Gekko japonicus | reverse complement strand
TATAACATAATTAAATATATATAATTAAATACAAAATATTAAAATAAACAAATAAAATACATAAATTAAACAAATATAATTATTAGTTGTTGTAGATTTTCCGGGTTGTATGGCCGTGGTCTTGGCATTGTAGAATTTCACCAGTAGCTGTAATTGGCATCCTCAGAGGTATAACACAGAAAGATGGAGTACTCTCTGTGTCAAAGTGAGAAGAAAAATGGTAGGCAGGTAATTTATATCTACTCAGGAAGGTGGGGTAGGGCTGAGTCATTATCTTGTAGGAGTTCCCCAGGCTATAAACATGCTAATGGAGGAGCTTTCCTGAGGAGGTTCTTTTGTATATGGATTAGCTGCTGAAATTCTAATATTATCTGTAGTGCTATTGTCAGATGTAGAGCCTTTTGTGTTTTTCAGGACAGGAAACCATGCCCTATTTATTTTTAAACTCTCTTCTTTCCTGTTGAAATTGTGTTTATAGTTATGAATTTCAATGGCTTCCCTGTGTAATCTGACATGGTAATTGAAAGTGTTGTCCAGCCTTTCAGTGTCTTGGAACAAAATACTGTGTCCTGTTTGAGTTAGGCTATGTTCAGCCACTGCTGATTTTTCAGGTTGGCGAAGTCTGCAGTGTCTTTCATGTTCTTTTATTGTTGTCTGAATGCTACGCTGTGTGGTCCCGATGTAAACTTGTCCACAACTGCATGGTATGCGGTATACTCCTACACTAAACAACAAGCTAAGATTCTTATCAATGGAGATTTATCATGAAATATTGAGATATATAAAGGAACTAGACAAGGATGCCCCCTCTCACCTTTACTGTTTATCTTTGCTCTTGATGTTTTAAATGATGTGATTAGAGCAGATGCACAAATTAGAGGTCTTAGACCAAGTGGAGAAGAATATAAGATTTTAGCATTCAGAGATCATTTAGTATTCATTTTGGAGTATCCATCAAGCTTTATAAAACAACTGATAACTTCCCTGCAAGATTATGGAGAGGTGGCAGGACTTAAAATTAATTGTAAAAAAACAAAAAACAAAAATGCTTATTAAAAAACATTACTAAACCTCAAGCTCACCAGCTGCAAGAATTAGCAGGTTTAGAAATCCAAAAGAAGATTAAATATTTAGGAATAAACATAACAAATAGATGTAGTTCTTTGATGGAAAACAACTATATGGAACCGATGAAGAAAATTAAGAATGACTTAGAAAAATGGAAAAACCTTGAAATATCTTTAATGGGAAGAATTGGTAAGATACATATATTACCAAGATTGCTCTTTTTATTTCAAACAATACTTATTATTCAAAATCAAAAATATTTTAAGGAACTTGACAAATTGATGATACAATTTATTTGGCAAGGAAAAAACCCACAAATAAAGCTTAAAGCATTACATATAAAATATAAACTTGATATATTTGCAAGTGTTAATCTTAATGATATAAGGTGAAATACATAAATGTATGATAATTTAGGCATGAGTTTGTTAAAGAAATTAATTGAATAGAAATTGAAATTCCCCCCATGTATGTTTGTTATGTCTTTAAAAATAAAAAATATTAATAAAAAAGAAGCCCCTCTTTAAAGCAGACCAGGAGGCCTGTAGATTGTTGAAGCAACATGTCACATACCTGCGAACTTTGCGACCACAACACCAGACTCTGCCTTGCACCTTGCGACCCTCGGATTGACTCTAACCCTGCTTTTTGGACCTGCCTGTACCTTACTGCTCAATGACCTTGGACTGCCTTGACTCTGCCTTTCTGGACAACCCCAAATTCTGTCTGCAGCTGAATTGGTACATGACCTCTGGACTGGACTCTGGACTGGTACTCCTGCTGTGCTCTGCCTGCAACCCTGGGTCCGCAGGACAGTGGAGTCCCAGTTTTGAATATTTATAGGGAACCTTAACAGATTAGGGATTCTGTCCCCATTGAATGGCCAAGGTGGGAAAAATGGACCTGGTGTTAAGGTATCTTTAGCAGCTAGCCCTGGGAGACTATAACATACATGCCAGGGACACTTCTTTGATTTAGTGTAGGACTTCCTGGCTGCCATAGGAACCACTGGGAGTCACCAAATGTAGCATCCTCTGAGTCATGGTGGGCAGGAGTAAGCTTACCTATCCAGATAGCAGCACACAGGAGACGCTGGGAGCTTCAGCAACAGTTTTATTGCTTCCTACTAGGAGAACGCTTACACACTGGAAACTGCAACCAATACACATACAGAAGGAGACTTAAGTGAAGCCCTCTCCAGACTGGCTTTGAGGGGGAAACAGAAATAAATTAGTTTGCGAGGGCTGACTTCAAGGTATACACACCCACATATATATCACAGCAGAGGAATTATTTCAAGTTACATGCTCGATGAGGTAATTCAGTGGATCATGATACCAGTGATCTGGAACCAGAGAGTTGTCCACAGTTCTTTTGCCATGGATATATCACCATCTAGTGAAGCTGAGACTCCTATACTATACAGTCATGGAGGACTACTCGGATTTTAAGATGTTCTGAGTTGGATCTCACATTGTTTGCAGTACAAGAACAGGATGCTCCAGTAACTCCCATTTAGTATGTTTTATATTCAGCATTGTAAGTGGTAACTCACTGCAGATTATCGTGTTATGAGGTCAAATAGTTGACTATAAAAATATACTAGATAATAACTGTGTTAGAATTTAAAGATAATATACAGACATTATCTTGGGCAAACAGTCAAAACCACACTGTGAGGTTTGGAGTCTTCTCAGAATTACAACTGATCTCCAGCCCACAGGAAGCACCAGTCTCTAGTGCCCCATTCAGGGGTCATTTCGCAGAAAAAGAGGTGCAGGAGCTAATTAGCATAACTTATTAGCATATGCCACACCCCGACATCACCAGAAGTGTGTCAGAAGGCAACACCCACCGCTCAGGCTCCACTGGACTGTTTTGGATTGCTAGCTATGGGGGGGGAGAGAATGTGCAGATCTGTCCTCGCAGAGGAGGAAGAGCTTGTACCTGAATAAAACTTGGTCTTAATGGTACCACTGGACTGTTTTGGACCGGCGGGGGGTGGGGGGAGCTCCGCAACTTACCTGGCTGCTTCTTGCTCTGATTGAGGGCTGCTGGAAGCAGGGGGTGGGGCTTGTTGCATGTGCCTGCCCCCTGGGTTCTTTACTGCTAGAGCTCTGCTCCTGTGCACTCCTGCAGGAAATGACCCCTGCTGTTAAGATAAATGCACCTTTCCTGTGGGCATTATTCCTCAGCAGCTGGTAAACACATGATCAGGGGTTATTATTGGGATGTACTAAAAGGAAGGACAGGATTGCCCATTGGAAACAATGGGAGACGCTGGAAGACCCATTGGAAATAATGGGAGCCAGGAATGC
>NW_015172239.1:0-264 GCF_001447785.1 Gekko japonicus | reverse complement strand
TTCCTGGCTCCCATTATTTCCAATGGGTCTTCCAGCGTCTCCCATTGTTTCCAATGGGCAATCCTGTCCTTCCTTTTAGTACATCCCGTTATTATTCTAAGGGAAGTGATCACAGGAGTAGAAGCAAGCTGGGGGAAATGGTCTCAGTTCTCTGGTCTAACATCTGCTTAAATATTTGCCTTGGGTAAAATTTGACAGAAATTAGGCTAATGGAATGAGAGGTCACGACTTACCCTTATCTTGGGCAAACAGTCAAAACCACAC
>NW_015172238.1:0-15383 GCF_001447785.1 Gekko japonicus | reverse complement strand
GTCGTACTCCTTTTCCTATGCTATCCTGTACACACTATTTAATCTCCCACCCTACCTCCAGGGAACCGATGATAATGGACATAGTTCTCCTCCCCTTTATGTTTACAACATCTTTGTGAAGTAGATCCAGGTAGTCAGTCGCCAGACCCGGATGGCACACATCCGAGAGTTCTGAAAGAACTCAAGTGTGAACTTGTGGATCTCCTTACAAAAATATGTAATATTTCATTAAAATCTGCCTCCATTCCTGAGGACTGGAAGGTAGCTAATGTCACTCCCACCTTTAAAAAGGGTTCCAGGGGAGATCCGGGAAATTACAGGCCAGTCAGTCTGACGTTGAGACTGAGTAAATTGGTGGAAACCATTATTAAGGAAAGAATTAGTATTGTAATACCCAATAGAATGAAAGGCCAAGGCATTCAGCATCCTGAAAGCTGTAGATCTGTGTCCTTTTATCCTAGTCAGAAGCTGGGAGAGGTGTTGGAAATAATGCTTGAAAAGGATGCAAAGGGGAAATGCTTGGGGTCCACCAAAATCCCTTCTCAGTTAAGGAGTAACTATTTTGTGTTGAAGAAGAAGAAGAGATTGGATTTATATCCCACCCTTCACTACCCGAAGGAGTCTCAGAGCGGCTTACAAACTCCTTTCCCTTCCCCTCCCCACAACAGACACCCTGTGAGGTAGGTGGGGCGGAGAGAGCTCTTTCGAGAATGTCGTCCTCCATGCGGCGAACCCAAGTACTTTTAATCAAGCATCCCCTGTTTTGCCGGAGGAGTGAGATATCTCTAATTCCATATTTGTTTGTTTGTTTGTTTATGTGGTTCAGTACCAGGGGTCATTTCGTAGAAAAAGAGGTGCAGGAGCTCCTTAGCATAACTTATTTGCATCTGCAGCACCGGAAGTGTGTCAGAAGGCAACACCCACCGCTCAGGCTCCACTGGACTGTTTTGGATTGCTAGGTATTGGGGGGGGGATGGGATGCACAGATCTGCCCTTACAGGGAAGGGAGAGCTTGTACCTGAAGGCGAGCCGGGGAGGGGGGGCTCTGCAAATTACCTGGCTGCTTCTTCCTCCTCATGGCCCGACTGAGAGCTGCTGGGAGCAGGGGGTGGGGCTTGTTGCTTTTGCCTGTCCCCTGGGCTCCTTACTGCCAGAGCTCTGCTCCTGTGCGCTACCGCAGGAAATGACTCCTGTTCAGTACCTAATCCCGCCTTTCCCGCGAACATGCTCAGGGCAGGTTAAAAACATTAATTATAGAACAATAAAATCAGAGATTAAATCTAGAAAATTTAATTTTTTAATTATGCCGATCAGACTTAACAGTGTTCCCTCTAAGCTGAGTTAGTGTGAGCCAGCTCACAGTTTTTTAGCCTCTGGCTCACACATTTTTGCCTTAGCTCAGGAAGGAGGGCTCCAGAGCAAACTAATTTATGCAGTAGCCAAATCACCTACTCAGAACTTTCATGCCAGTAGCTCACAAAGTAGAATTTTTGCTCACAGGACTCCCCAGCTTAGAGGGAACGACAATTATTACTATGAGGCCCTGGTGTTAGTTTAAAGCAGAGAAGGCTAAATCTCCTCACCAGATATCCAGCACCCTTTTCAAACATTAATTGCCAAGGTTTTGGAGGAAATCCAAGACAAATCCACCAGTATATGTTTGTAGTGCAGATATACCATAACTGTCTTGTGCAGTAGCAAAGCTTTGTCTTCAGGGCTCTATAGAAGACTTCCAGCAAGACCCGGGTGGTGGTGGAAAGTCCTATCACATCACAGTCAACTTCTAGCAACCCAGGCCCTGTTCACACGCAGAATTTGCGGCGGGAGAGGCACAAATGTCGGGCAGAGTATACGGGCGCGATCACAAGGACACATTGTCAGAACCCACAGCCAACAATGGAGTACACACTTCTTTAGGAAGGTTATACTTTTATTGAAGAGCCATAGATGCATTAACATAGTCACTGTTAAGAATAGCAGTTGCCTCTTGAACCTAATGAGATATAGGGCATTCGTATGCACCCCCCCACTGCGCTGGCCAATTAGGCACCCTCCCGCACGCGGGCTAGAGCCGGCAAGCGTTACTAGGCGAAGCTGGGAATTGTGCGGCTCCCACGGTCGGCCTTGAAGGCAGACAACACACATCGCCACCTGTACTTCTTAAGAGATAAGCATTTCAGCGCAAAGCAGAGAGAGAGGAATGAGAAAGCAGTTTACACAGACACTGAAAGAACATCCCAACCCCCATGGGCAGCATAGCTGACACACATCTGGCAAGCGTAGCACACCCATCGCCGACCCGTAGCATCCGCCCGAAGATCTGGAGTTAAAAAATACCCGGGAAAGCCTACTAGCAAACCGTTTGCTACGGGCCGCCAATGGAATACCTACGTGTGATCGCTCAAGCGCGCTCTTGACGTGCGCCGAAAACACCCGCCGACAAACAAAACCCCACTTTGCCGCTGCGGCAACTGATAGCGTTCTGGTGCGTTCAATTGCACCGGCGCAAAAAGCCACACCTCCCCCCCACCGCGTTATCTGGCCCGTGTGACCGGGACCTCTGCAGGGTTTTCAAGGGAAGAGACGTTCACAGGTGGTCTGCCGTCGGCTGCCTCTGCATAGCAACCCTGGACTTCTTTGGTGTTCTCCCATCCAAGTACTAGCCAGGCCAACCCTGCTTACCTTCCAAGATCTGGCAAGATGGGTCTAGCTTGGACCACCCAGGACAGGGCAGCAAGACCTTAAAGGGATGGAAGAAAGCAGGGAACAGGAAAGGAAGTGGCTGTCAAACAATTGATGACACAGCGGTTGAAGAAGATAAACCAAGCGTTGTCCACAGAAAGCCCACAGTGCACAGAGCCGAGCGGCCGGCCGGCCGTGCTGTTCTATTTACAAGAATGACGCCGGTTCCCCTTCTGCGTCTTGAGAACTCCCCCCAGCCCTGTGGGGATTTTGTAGGTGGCTGCAGCTGGGCGGGGAAGCCCTGAATGAGGCATAGTATTCAAGAAACGTTCTGTCTAACAGAGGTGTGATGGTGCAGCACAGGGTCTCGGTGTGAATCTCGCTCAACCACAGCTCACTTGGTGATGGGAGGCAAGCCAGGGTCTCTCGCAATCTGCGTTTCCAGCTGAACCACAGTGATACCAGGGCTGTCCTGTGGCCTGGATTCTGGAGTTTACGTGAAGATCTGAAATGTACTACGCCAAGTTACTCTTGTAACTGTTATGATGTGTATCTTGCTCTGACCTGGCGAGCCTGTTCTCATCAGATCTTAGAAGTTAAGCAGGGTTGGCATTGGGATTTGGATGGGAGCAGGGGTCATTTCCTGCAGGAGCGCACAGGAGCAGAGCTCCAGAAGTAAAGAGCCCAGAGGGCGGGCACATGAAACAAACCCCACCCCCTTCTCCCAGCAGCCCTCAGTCAGAGCAAGAAGCAGCCAGGTAAGTTGCAGAGCTCCCCCTGGCCCCCCAGTCCAAAAGACTCCAGTGACACCTTTAAGACCAAGTTTTATTCAGGTACAAGCTCTCTCTCCTCTGTGAGGACAGATCTGCTGCAAGGACAGATCTGCGCGTCCCCGCCCCCAATAGCTAGCAATCCAAAACAGTCCAGTGGAGCCTGAGCGGTGGGTGTTGCCTTCTGACACACTTCCGGTGATGTCAGGGGGTGTGGCCTATGCAAATAAGTTATGCTAATGAGCTACGCTAATGAGCTCCTGCACCTCTTTTTCTACGAAATGACCTCTGGATGGAAGATCACCAAGGAAGTCCAGGGTCGCCATGCAGAGGAAGGCAATGGCAGACCACCTCTCTGAGTCTCTTGCCTTGAAAAGCCTACGGGGTCGCCATGAGTTGGCTGTGACTTGACAACGCTTTCCACACGTATTATGTGCTAGGCAGCCAGAGGACTGAACGCCTCCACGTGGAAGGGCTTTGATTTTTGGAAGATTTCCCCACGATGGTCTGAAGACTTCAGAGGTGGAAGACATTGTCCCTTTCTCAAGAGACTGGTTGGTGCAGCATTCTCTCTCAGAGAGCGGCAGACAAACAAACAAAGGTTCTCCCGATCGATGTGGATTCAGGGAAGTGTCGATTTGTCCTGTGTCAAAGGAGCCACAAACTGATGCACTTTCAATGTTCCCTCTAAGCTGTGGAGTCTTGTGAGCAAAAATTCTACTTTGTGAGCTACCGGCATTAAAGTTGTGAGCAAGCGATTTGGCTACTGCATAAATCACTTTGCTCTGGAGCCCTCCTTCGTGAGCTAAGACAAAAATATGTGAGCCGGAGGCTAAAAAACTGTGAGCTAGCTCACACAAACTCAGCTTAGAGGGAACACTGGTTGGGATTAAACAAATGGAAAACAGTGGACTGAGTTTCTCACAGAGTCGCCTCTCTCTACAGAAGTATGCTTACAAATAAGGGTGTGTGGTTTACACGTCATATTCAGATCGCAGAGCTTGGCTTTCCTTCCTACAAGATTTGGGTGATTGTGACGAACTCTACATAGCCCCCCCTAGATACTGCAGTAGAAACTGACATCTTGCAGGTATTCACCAACTCTTCATCTTCCTTTTTTGGTATTTTTTAATGTTAGTGTGTGTGAGTTTGTGTGTGAGTTTGTGCGCACCTGGAAGTCATGGCGACCTCTGGTGACTGACCCCCTACTGGGGGTCTGGAGGATATTCAGAGCCTGCCCCTGCCCCTGCCTCCTGCCACTGGTATTCCAAGGAGGTCTCCCATCTAAGTCCTTGCCGAGGCCGACCCTGCTTAGTTTCCGAGATCTGACAAGATTGGGCTTGCCTGGGCTATCCAGGTCAGGGTTTTGCTGACTCTTCTTGCTGGGTCATTTGATCGATGCAGTTCCGTTGCAGCAACTTTCTTCGGGGCAGCTGATGCAGACATGCCGGAGAGAACCCAGCTAGGGCCTGGAAGACCCGGGTTCGAATCCACATGCTCCCACGGAAGCTTGCTGGGTGACCCTGAGCCAGTCACTCACCCCCAGCCTCACCTGCCTTACAGGGCCACCGTGAGGAAAAAACAGAAGAGGAGAAATGATACAAGATGCTCCATATCCTCACTGAGGAGAAAAGCAGCGTACACCTTTAAACAGAGTTAAACTAACGTGGTGATCTGCCTGACTGCCAAATTCTTTAAGGTGCTGAATAGATGGATCTGTGCAGTCTGCGGGTGAGAGGTGGAGGAGTTCCAGAAAATTCTTCCCTCTAAAGGAAACCTCCAAAGGCCTCCGGGTCATGGCTTGAAGCATCCCCTGCCTTCTTTTGAAAAACTATCCACCCTGATGGAAGAGTTTGGGAGCTATCACAGGCTCATGCCCTCTTTTGGTTCATTTTGATTGGTCTTCAGCAGGGCTATTTTGGGGCAGGAACGCACAGGAACGGAGTTCCGGCTGGCTCCCAAGTTGGCCACGCCCAGCAGGAACTCATTAGCATAATAGGCCACACCCAACAGCAGGAACTCATTAGGACTGGCTACATTAGGGGTGTGTGGCCTAACATGCAAAGGAGTTCCTGCTACAAAAAAAGGCCCTGGGTTTGGACAACAAACAAGGTAAACAGAATAAGAAGCAAAAGGTGGGTGTGGCTGGATGACCACACTTCTGGTAACATGTGGGTGGGACCTAATGTGCTAATGAGCTGTGCTGTCAGGGGTGTGGCCCAATATGCTAATGAGTTCATGCTGTTGGGTGTGGCCTATTATGCTAATGAGTTACTGCTGGGCTTTTTCTACAAAAAGAGCCCTGGTTCAGAAAGGGTATTCTGTGGCTTCTGTTCCTGGAATCCTGTGGGAAACAGAATGCTGAACTACATAGACCTCGATCTGATCCGGGAGGGGTTTTCTTCATCGCAAACGGCTCACGCATCCTCATTTTCTGAGAATCAGTCTAAATATCAGGGAGATAAAACTATGTGGTTCTGACGTGTGTTTTTAAGCTGCTTCTCGGGTGGGCCTTTCGAAAACCACGTGGCAGAGGCAGAATTTCCACCCCTAGTCTCAGTGAGAAACGTGAACTGCAAATAAACTAAATACACCTCCTTTAGGGGGAGGGTGGCTGAATTTGTATCTGTCCCGAAAGGGCAGCATTACAAAATGCAGGGCTAAGAAGAAAGGTGCCTGGAGAAAACAGATCACAAGGGGTGAGGGAAATATGGTGTGGTCACAATAGCCACCCGGAACCACCAATCGCGATAAAGACAGAAGAATTGTACTGTACAACTATCACCTTGGTCACATCAAGGTTAAAACAACTGTGGAGCCCTTGGCCGGGAGCGGGTTTTTTTGCCTTTAACAACAATTAACTAGAAATTCAACGGGTGTAGTTCCCCCACAGACACACCAGCAATAAAGCCACAACCGGCTGAAATCCTGCTCGCTGTGCAAGTGTTAAAGGACCGGGAAGGCCTGCCCCAAACAGAAGACCGAGGGAGGAGCTGGGCTTTCTTTTAGCAGCTCTTGTGCCTGTGGGTTTAGAAGAAAGAGCCCCTGTTCCTGTCAAGCTCTCAGACACACTTTGAAGTGTCAGAGACTCTGCGCGTGGTTAGAGGGTTACCAGGAAGCAAAGGTGGACTTTTCTGCCTTCAGGGCTGTCCTTTAGAAACCGCCTACAGAAGCCAAAGAGGAATTTTGTGCGTGTTTCTCAGAGGCCTGAAAGACCAAGGCTCTTTAGTAATTCGAGCGCACACCACTTCGATAAGCTGTGCTCCCCCAGGCCGGTTTGTCTGCGCCAGGTCAAAACCAGAAGTCATTTCCCACTAATGGCATGTGTTTAAAATTACGGTTAATACATTTAAAAAAAAATAAAAACACCCCCATCCACACTGGGGAAATCAGCCTGTACTAGCAGGCCCAATAAATCGTCTAAATATTTCTAAAATTCAGAAAAATTATGAAATGGTGATAAAATGCCTGCCATTGTCCCCTGTTAGACAACTCAGCGTTAGTCAACTAAAAAGACATCTGGGTCAGTTTGTAAGACCAGAGCTATGAGGGGAGATGCAGGGTAATTGCATGTCAGCTAGGTAAGCACTTATATTTTTCCATTGCAATGGAACAGGCTGCATTGTCCACAAAAGTAGGTAAAGCTGCCAAAGATATAAGAACGTAAGAGAAGCCATGTTGGATCAGGCCAGTGGCCCATCCAGTCCAACACTCTGTGTCACACAGTGGCCAAAACCCAGGTGCCATCAGGAGGTCCATCAGTGAGACCAGAACTCCAGAAGCCCTTCCACAGTTGCCCCCCAAGCACCAAGAATACAGAGCATCACTTGCCCCATAGTGCTCTGCCAATACCTTGTTGCTAATAGCCACTGACGGACTTCTGCTCCTTATGTTTATCCAATCCCCCCTTGAAGCTGTCTATGCTCGTGGCCACCGCCACTTCCTGCGGCAGTGAATTCCACATGTTAATTACTCTTTGGGTGAAGAGGGACTTCCTTTGTGTTGGGTTTTGATAGTGAGATATTGAATAAATTGGTATTTAGCAGAGATAAGATAGCTTAGCAGAGCTAGAGTAAAATAATTCAGACTCAGAGTCCATGTGTGATTAAAATAGAAAGTTTTTACTAAATTCTAGCATAGGGAAGGGTAACTGGGATGAAAATAACAACAGAGCTTAATAGGCTACATCCTTACTCTACAAAGACAAGACTAGAAGAGGCGTTATGGCTTCTCTTCTTCTCTTCTTTTTCAGAACAGCAAACAAAGACGGGAAGAGGAGCCATAAAATGCTAAAACACTTTGACACTTTTGTTCCAATCAGACTCCTAGATCAGGGAGAATTTTCCCGGGCTTGTACTCCTAAAACAACATTGGTTACACGAGAAACATGTGACTTCCTGTGAGCAACTCAAACAAACATTTAACCCCAGATACACTGAGTGTTTTCAACTTGTAATACCCAACACTTTGATCTGTTTTAAGCCTACCGTTCATTAATTCTACCTTTAAAAAAATCCCCCATAGACATCTATGGGCTAGTGATTGAGTGTAAGGGTCTTCTGTCCTGGATTGGGGTCACCATGTCGCTTTCACCAAACAAAGAACATGCAGGTGAGAAACAGCCGATTTAAAATTGTGCTGGTCACCTTCACATGGAGACAGAGCGTTCACACCAGCGTTCACACCAATGGTGCCACGCCACCGTCTGAGCACTGTCTGTTGGAAGTCTCATGCAAAAAGCAGCTGTCTGCCTGAACAGGACCTCAACGCCTGTCAGCTGATTGTGTGCACTGGCTCACGCCCTGGCTGTGGGCTTCTTGGAAGCATGTAGGAACCACGACGTTGGAGCTCTGATTGAGATGACTGAAAGAAGCATTTACAGGAGACAGTCTTGTGGGGCTGTGCCTTTAAGAAAGGGGCGGGGCCCTCCAAAGCCCCACCGTAGCTATGGGCCTGCTCTGAAGCTTCCTGCTGCTGCGCTGTGCGCCCCGCATGGATGTGTTCTGCATGCAACCAGTCCCTCAGACTGCTCCTCTGGTACATCCTACCAAGAGTAGGGCATTTAGCGAGACAGAATTCTGGGGAGACCCATAGGAAGCCTTTCTTATCTGGGCTACGGGTTGCTCTCAGTGGCCCTATCTAGACTGATCTAGCAGGGCTTTCGTGTTTGAAATTAGTTAGGGTTACGTGAGAGTTCTGTCTGTGGTGGTGATCTCATTCTTGCATGCTGGTGACTGGCAGAGACTGATCAAGAGAGAGATCTTGGAGTTGTAGTAGATGACTCACTGAAAATGTCGAGACAGTGTGTGACTGCAATAAAGAAGGCCAATGCTATGCTGGGGATTATTAGGAAGGGTATTGAAAACAGATCAGCCAATATCATAATGCCCC
Organism: Gekko japonicus; assembly: GCF_001447785.1. Taxonomy (NCBI): domain Eukaryota; kingdom Metazoa; phylum Chordata; class Lepidosauria; order Squamata; family Gekkonidae; genus Gekko; species Gekko japonicus. Next base: position 6,540 of record NW_015172238.1, on the reverse strand, counting down.
TATATAAATCAATGGTGCGACTTCATTTGGAATACTGGGTGCAGTTCTGGTCACCACACCTTAAAAAGGATATTATAGCTTTGGAAAAAGTGCACAACATTGGCGTCTCTTATGTTCTTATGTTCTTAATGTGAGAGAGCGCCTGCCCTCAGACACAGATCAAAATGGGTCACTGAGTTACGTCTGTAGCAGTAGAAAAGAGCAGGAGTCGAGTCTCACCTTAAAGACTAACAAAAACGGTGGCACGGTAGAAGCTTCTGTGAGTAACTGCTCGCTTCCTCAGATACAACTCACGAAAGCTCTCACCCCGCCACAAAGTTTGTTAGTCTTGAAGGTGCGACTGGACTCTTGCTCTTTTCTGCTGCCCTCAGACACGCGGGCAGTGTTCCAGGCTACGCACAGCAGAAGCTTATTCTTCTTTCATTAGTGCCGTAGCCTGAGATCAAGCAGCTCTTTCTTCAGTCAGTGATTTCAGTTTATTGGAACAGAACACAACAACAACAACACACACACACACACACAGAGAACAACCCCAACTTATATACAGTTCGGAACTGGCTAAACCACACCCCTAGAACAGTAAGGTCCAATCATAAGTGAGCGCATAGGACCAATAGAGCTTGTTCCCGCCGAAAGTCATAGTCTTCCCTGATTGGTGCATTGCACAACGGCAGCCAATCAGGCTGTTGATTTTAGGATACTGAGAGTCTGTTTATTTTTTATTTATTTATTTCTTGTCAAATTTATACCCCGCCGTCCCCGCAAGGCAGGCTCAGAGCGGCTTCCAATAACATAAATACAAAATAAAAACATACATAATACGTAATTAAAACATCATAGGCCCTGGTCAGGATTATACTATCTCTGTGTCTTGAATGGGTGTGATTGTTTCACTTACATTTTTAAAGGGCACATTTTTGTAAGAGCGGGGGTGGGTGGGCGGCTTTCCTGTATTTAATGTACCCAAAGCATGGAATGTTTCCCAACGGGTTTCGAAAGCTCCAATAAATCCTACGCCGTTCCTTATAAAGGGACACTGTCAGCGGCAATTTGTTTAACCATTCTTTGAAGGTCAGGCTTCCTGAGCCCACGAGTGCTTCCCACAGTATTTACGGCACTGCTATGGGACGGAGTTGGAAAGTGATTTATGGGAGGCGTTCGGCCCACTTGCCTCCTCTCGCTGCATCCGGTAGAGGCACGTTCTAAACAGTAAGGTCAGGCTGTGAAATCTGGACTTCTTCCGGGATGAAATAAGTCACACAGATGCTGATTTTAATCCTGATCCGTCGGAGGCGATGTGGAGGCAGTGTGTGACTGCAATAAAGAAGGCCAATGCTATGCTGGGGATTATTAGGAAGGGTATTGAAAACAGATCAGCCAATATCATAATGCCCCTATATAAATCAATGGTGCGACTTCATTTGGAATACTGGGTGCAGTTCTGGTCACCACACCTTAAAAAGGATATTATAGCTTTGGAAAAAGTGCACAACATTGGCGTCTCTTATGTTCTTATGTTCTTAATGTGAGAGAGCGCCTGCCCTCAGACACAGATCAAAATGGGTCACTGAGTTACGTCTGTAGCAGTAGAAAAGAGCAAGAGTCCAGTCTCACCTGAAAGACTAACAAAAACGGTGGCACGGTAGAAGCTTCTGTGAGTCACTGCTCGCTTCCTCAGATACAACTCACGAAAGCTCTCACCCCGCCACAAAGTTTGTTAGTCTTGAAGGTGCGACTGGACTCTTGCTCTTTTCTGCTGCCCTCAGACATGCGGGCAGTGTTCCGGGCTACGCACAGCAGAAGCTTATTCTTCTTTCATTAGTGCCGTAGCCTGAGATCAAGCAGCTCTTTCTTCAGTCAGTGATTTCAGTTTATTGGAACAGAACAGAACACAACAACAACAACAACAACACAGAGAGAGAGAACAACCCCAACTTATATACAGTTCGGAACTGGCTAAACCACACCCCTAGAACAGTAAGGTCCAATCATAAGTGAGCGCATAGGACCAATTGAGCTTGTTCCCGCCGAAAGTCATAGTCTTCCCTGATTGGTGCATTGCACAACGGCAGCCAATCAGGCTGTTGATTTTAGGATACTGAGAGTCTGTTTATTTTTTATTTATTTATTTCTTGTCAAATTTATACCCCGCCGTCCCCGCAAGGCAGGCTCAGAGCGGCTTCCAATAACATAAATACAAAATAAAAACATACATAATACGTAATTAAAACATCATAGGCCCTGGTCACATGGGCCGGAAAATGCGGTGGGGGGGGAGAGCGTGGCAATTTGGCCCAGAGCAAAATAATGCGCGTCCGTCCGATCACACGTCCCGTCGAGGTCCCGTGGGTAGGGGCGAGGTGCCGATCACACGACGATCCTGCAGCACGGCAAAGAAGCGGCGCGGCGCGATCTCACCAACGGCATGCGCGATTCTGCGGAGCAACGGAACTTTCGCTTTCCTCTTCGTGCGCATGCGCTGCTGGGTGCTTGTGTGCATATTGTGGAGACTTGGGGGGGGAACCCTGTTTGTGTCGGGACATGGGCGGGGGCCGGATGCCACAGACTACCACCGGAAACACGATCAGATTTGCCACAGGAGCTTTATGCTTCCCAGATGTTGCGGTGTGATTGCGCCCGGAAAATCCGCCTATCATCCGTCTCAGTAGCGTGGCTAATGCTCTGTGTGACCGCAGCCATAGTTAAAATAATATATTACAAGCAATACATTACAAAGTGCTAGCAGCGGTTAAAAAGTCAGATGGAATGCCTTCAAATGGATTTCCAACTTCCAGCATAGAAGTGCTTAGATGTTATTCTGCTCGTCAACTCTTATGGCAGCTGCTCGATGATTACATTGCGGGCCGCGCTTGCGATGCCATGGAGCTTGCGACTGACGTTCAGGCTCATTCTCCAATCCAGGCTCTCCACACAACGTAACACATAACAATCACCACATTCGACATCCTAGGAGGCTAGGAGTGGGCCTCAGACCTGCAGCTCACTTCTGAAGCTTCCTTTGATCCAGGCTCCACCCACTGATCCAGCCAGGACTCAGCCATGTCTGTTCCAGTGGCCTTCAGGCTTTGCAGACCTGGAACCTAGCGGGGATGGCCCCCGCTGGAGTCGCAGGCGTGTGGCAGGAAGTCTTCGGACAACAGTCACGTGACAGGAAGAGGGGGAGCCAGAGTGATGATCTCACTGGTGTCAGGGCCACGACCAGGGAACAGGAAACGGAAGCCAAACACCAGGAGGGACACCATAGTGACGAACCAGCCAAGAGTCAAACCCACAATCAGCCAGTGGGATTTCACCCTGCAGCTCCTCTCCGTGGGTGTGCAGTGACAGAGAGGAGCCATGGCACGCTCTGTATGCACATGCAGCAGCCACAGATCCTCCCAAATGGTAGTAGAAAAATGGTGTTACTCTCCAACCCACCTGAGGGTCCTGGTCCGTGGGCTGAAGACCATGGGTGGACAGGTGAAAGTGGCCCTTAAAGAGAGGCAGTTTGGTGTCGTGGTAGAAGAGAGAAGAAGAGATTGGATTGATACTCTGCCCTTCACTAGTCCCTCCACAGGGGAACCAATGGGAGCCATGGCGGGAGATTCAAACCCACCAATGGTGACCAGGGGGTGTCCCCTGGCATGTATATAGTTGGTCTGCCGGCCGTTTGTCCACCTGTCTTGTTGTGTGCCTAATAAAGCGTGCTATGCACCCACTACATAACAGCGAGCCAGTTTGGTGTTGTGGTAGAGGAGAGAGGAAGAGATTGGATTAATCCTCTGCCCTTCACTCAGAGTCTCAGAGCGGCTTACAAACTCCTTTCCCTTCCCCACAACAGACACCCTGTGAGGGAGGTGGGGCTGAGAGAGCTCTGATAGTAAATGCTCTTTCAAGGACAGCTCTGACAGCACTATGGCTTGCCCAAGGTCATCCAAGCAGGTGCAAGTGGAGGAGTGGGGAATCAAACCCGCTTCTCCCAGATTAGAGCCCACACACTTAACCACCACACCAAACTGGTTAAGAGCAGAGGACTCTAATTTGGAAGAACCGGGTTTGATTCCCCACTTTCAATGGGTGGACTTGGGTCAGTCACAAGTTCTCTCAGAGTCGTTCTCTCAAGATCAGCTCTCCCAGCCCCACCTACCTCACAGGGTGTCCGTTGTGGAGAGGGGAAGGGAAAGGAGTTTGTAAGCCGCTCTGAGACTCCGAGTGAAAGGCAGGGTATAAATCCAGTCCCCTTCTCCTCTTCTCCCCTAAGGCTTGCTACCTGAAATCTGTTAACTGGCCGTGCCAGGCAGACACTCTGCAGCCACTGAGCGGCCTCCGAGCTGAGACCTCCTTTCCAGAAACAGATGCTTAAACACAGGGCTATTTTTGGGCAGGAACGAACGGGAATGGAATTCCCGCTGGCTCCCAAGTTGGCCACGCCCAGCAGGAACTCATTAGCATAACAGGCCACACCCAACAGCAGGAACTCATTAGGATTGGCTACATTAGGGGTGTGTGGCCTAATATGCAAAGGAGTTCCTGCTACAAAAAAGCCCTTGGTTTTGACAACAAACAAGGTAAATAGAATAAGAAGCAAAAGGTGGGTGTGGCTGGATGAGCACACTTCTGGTAACGAGGGGTGTGCAGGGTAATGTGCTAATGAGCTGTGCTGGCAGGGGTGTGGCCTAATATGCTAATGAGTTTCTGGTGTTGGGTGCGGCTAATGAGTTCCTGCTGGGCTTTTTCTACAAAAAGAGCCCTGCAACAGAACAAAGTTTGAGTCCAGTGGCACCTTGAAGACCAAATGCACACGGAAGCTTCTGCCCAGGATTAAACTTGGTTGTTCAGTTGTTTCAGACCAACAGGACTACCCGCCCTGAATCTATCTAGATGGTCGAACACTAAGCCACCTTCCAGGACTAGAATGTGGCAAGCCCAAGCAGCGTGCTCTGAGAACGGCCTCCTCTGCCCCTCGGTCCCCTGGCCTCATTTTCAGTTGGACCTCAGAAAGGAAAGGACCCTTTACCTCCCCTCTTCTTAGTTTGCATGTGACAGTGCCCAGTTTAAAAGGGACCTCCGGGGGAAAGTTGGTCGGGCCCCCTTGGAGTCAGAAGCTGGTTCTAACTTTACATACATGCAGATGAACCTGTGTCAGACTTCCTTCCCACGCAGCCTTGGTACAGATTTTATTTTTTTTAAAGGTCAGGTGGGGTGAAGGATTGCATCAGTTTTTCACGCAATCGAGTCCAAGGTGGGGTCATTCTCTGTCTCTCTGGCGCCATCCCTTGCAAAGACGCTTACCCAACGCTGGGTGGCGCTGCTCTCAGGTTCGATTAAGAATCGACTTCTGGAAAACCGGATTTAAGGGTTCTGGCGACGCTAAAGTTCCCGATGAAATACCGCGCGTGTCGCCCAACGAGGATCACTTTCGCCCTCGAACAGAAAGGAGGTCTGATTCTAGGAGAAAACAAAACGGGGGGGGGGGAAGGGGGGGTTCCTCCTTGATCAGACAGCAGATCAGGGAGGCGAGTTCACGGGTTTTGCTTCCAAAAACCGATTCACTGATCTGGGCACGACCCAGCCCAAACCAAGCCCTTCCAACAAGCCCGATCCGGAGTGAATCGGGCTGCACCGATTTCACCAACAGGGCAGCTCACGACTCGACCTCAGGAGAGCGATGGGGTACTGAATGACGGATGGGTCCTGCCTCTCCTTTTTTGGGTTTGGAAAAAGACCCCCCCTTTTGAGGAAAGGGAGAGAGAGGCTGGATCCCCCCCAGCCTGTGGCTTGGCTGACTTGCGTGAGCGATCTATGCCTCTTGGTAGGGCGCGTGGGATTTCTTCTTCCTGGGTACGCCGGAGTTAATTTTGTGGGGAGCGAAGATAGGGGAAGGCCCCGGGGGGGGGGGGGAGAATGGGGGGGGGGGGGGGTGGCTCCTTGGTCTCCGACCCGCCTCTGCGGCTTGCTCGGGATCACGTAAAATGGTTCTGTTTCAAGGAAAGGGGAATGAATGACTGTCGTTTCAGCGGAGGTGTGGGCTGGATACAGAACTCTGAGACAACCTTATATAAGTCTCATTATTGGGCACAGAAGCAAGACGTCCTCCCAGCTGGTTACGGGATGTCCCCCAGTGTTCCCTCTAAGCTGAGTTAGTGTGAGCCAGCTCACAGTATTTTAGCCTCCGGCTCACACTTTTTTGTCTCTGCTCAGGAAGGGATGGCTCCAGAGCAAACTAATCTATGCCGCAGCCAAATGGCTCGCTCACCACTTTAATGCAAGTGGCTCACAAAGTAGAATTTTTGCTCACAAGACTCCACAGCTTAGAGCGAACATTGGGGGGGGGACTCTCCGGTGTTGGATGCCGGGGCGGGCTCAGTCGTGGAAGAGGGGGAGCCCTGGCCAAGCGCGGAGTCCCTTTCTCGCATTGCCCCGGGTTTGCCGAACGCGCGAAGCGCCGTCGAATTCGCTTGCCGCGCGTTCACACGTGCAGGCTCCGCCGGAGACAGGCCACGATCCGACGTCGAGGACGCGCTGGCGGAACCTCCTTCT
>NW_015172237.1:11589-15409 GCF_001447785.1 Gekko japonicus | reverse complement strand
AACCACTACACCAAACTGGCACCAAATTTACTGATAATTCTGAATGCTGCAGGTCCTCCAAGGCCCCGATCCAATACTCCTTTCAGTCCTGTTACCTGGAGGTGCCAGGGACAGTCTGAGAACCTGCATGTACAAACCTGTTACCTGCACTTGGTTAAACTGGAAACAAGAACGCAGGGATTATTTTGACTATTTTAAAAAATGCAGCATTTCCAATTTACACTATGCATCGTGTGAAGAACTGTACTGTGAGAGCAAAGGGTGCCTCCCCCATCACTGTTGACACTCTAGCATTTGGAGTTTTGACTGAATGCTGCAGCATCACTGACAATGTACTGATGCCACTTCCTGTTTGTTGGGATGCCAATGTGTTGGGATGCAGGTAGTTACCCCCACCATCTCACTACCATTTTTCTCCTGCTGTTCAGCCGAGCAGCTGAAGGAAGACCCTGCCGGGGCAACCCTAATTTCCCCAGTGGGAAAATGGTGACCCTAGTTTAGGCCTGTGTGCCCTATGCAGTATACGTGTGTGTGTGCGTCCATACATAAACAGAGAGAATAAAATATAGTTTGCACACAATTTAAATTGGAACACACATCTATTTATGACAATATTTTATTGCATGAAATAAGATGCATCTTTTATGAGGATAAACGCCTCTGCCTTTTGCACATTAAAATGGGGACTATTAATTTAACTAAACAAATATGAGACTATTTGTCTGGAGAATGCTTAATCACATAAGCTATTTATCAGCGTCTTCAAATGAAATACTGGAAACAACAGTGACATGTCACTTACATTCTAATTCCTTACAAGTTCGGGGGTGCCAGGAATGGGACCATTTTATTTTATTTGGGGGGGAAATAGACCATTTTTAAAATGCAGGTAAATAGCAATGATCTCTCTCAAGGCATGAGGCTTACTACAATTACTTAAGCATCTGGTGAACCCCAACAGTATTCTAGTAGTAGGCACTGTGCAGAACATGTTAGTGATAGGGACCCAACATAAATCAGTGGGGTGGATTTAACCATTCTCCAGTAGGAGGAGGAAGGAGGAGGAGGAGAAGGAGAAGAGGAGTTCGATTTATACCCCACCTTTCAGATTCTCAGAGTGGCTTACAATCTCCTTCCCTTCCTTTCCTCACAACAGGTGCAGCTGAGAGAGCTCTGAGAGAACTGCTCTTGAGAGAACAGCTCTGAGAGAACTGTGACTGACCCAAGGTTGGCTGCATGTGGAGGAGTAGGGAATCAAACCCAGTTCTCCAGATTAGAGTCCACCACTCTTAACCACTACACCAAACTGGCTCTCAAGGAGAATTCGTCCCACTTAAGTGGCTCTTTCATTGGAGCAGAAATAGAAGAAAGACATCTTAGGCTGGAAGAGGGCTTCATACTGTCATGGTCTGGCTGATAGCCTAGGCAGACTGTCCCTGGGTCCCTAGTAACTTGGAGGAGTCCCCTCACAGAGAAGCAGAAAGGATGCAGAAGCCTCATGTACATCCAGAAGGCCAAAGAGCCTGTGAGGGCGTGGTTAGGATTGGCAGGCAGTTCCTGGCCACCAGTGGGGGAGCTGTGGGTGAAGATATGGGGCCCCCATGTTGCTGGCTGCTGCATTAAGGCACTTCCAGTAAAAACAAACAAACAAAACCAGATTGGTAGTTCTAGGAATTGCTGAAAACTCTATGGTAAAAACCATAATATTTTTGGTGATTCCTAGAGCTACCCATTATAAATTCTGGGTTCTTATTGGTAGTGACATTATGCCACAGTCAGCATTATGTTTTTGTCACTTTGAGCAGCACCGGCAATGCAAGCACATGGCGGGGATCCCTCCCCCACCTCAACTGGGTCTCTGGCAGCCCTTCGTATGGCAAGGGTGGAGACTCATTCTCAAGGTGAGTCAGGAGCTGTAATTCTCCACACAAACTTGGTACTAGAGGCTGGAGCTGAAGGACTGGCTCTTTCCTGGCTAGGCCCAAGTGGCTAGTGAGAACCGTTGGGCCAGCAAGGGATTGTATAGGAGATTGGAATTCCTGCCCTTCCAATAGCCCAGTTACGGTCCCAGCTCCTGCCAAGACTCTCAACAGCCCTTCCTCCTCCTCTTGAGAAAGTCTGGGGTGAGTTAGGCACTGGGCTTCTACCATGCCTTTCTTTGCTGGGTCCCTGTGTCTGCCCTGGTCCTCCTCCATCTTCCTTCCCAGGGCCCGGGAGGTGATTCTCGGGGGTTCAGGATCCTGGCTGGTTTCCTGTAGCAGCTCCAGTTCAGCCACCGACAGGGCGCACGTCTCATCAGGAAGTTCCTGGTTGGTTGAATCTCTGAGGAGAGGGACTTGGCCGGGCTATTGGGGAAGGACCCCAGGGCCCACCTGTGAAGCATTTGGAAGGAACTGTGCCCGTGGGCATCACGGGCCCAAGGTCTCAGGATTAGTGAAGCAGGGTTGGGTCATGATGGACACTTTGCTCAGTGAACAGGTACAGTAGGGGCAGAATCCACCCCAGGGTGAGCAGCAGAAAAGCCAGAAGGTGAGGAAGCCATTTTCAGTGGAGAATGTCTGGGCGGAAAATGAGGACTCCGCTCCCCTCCCGACCCCTCCTGCCCTGCAGTCCATATCCCCTTCAGCTGTTTTTCCTTGTGATTCAGAAAACACTTTTTTTTTAAAAAAATAAACATTTTATTTAAAGTTTGTAATAACACATAACAATGTATCTCTCCTTATATATAATTGAGTAGTGAACATTCTATTTCGCAACATTCCAAAATGCACTCCTTTAGGCTGAAAAAACTGCCACTCGGAAGACACTGGCTGGGTTCATTGGCTGCTTTGTGCAGTCCCGGCCAGCGTTCCAAGGTCATTTACATATGGAAGCTGATTGGACTACACTCCATTCCACACCTCAAACTCCCCCCCCCCAAGGCAGTTGGAATTTTCAGTTGGGAGAGGAGAATGATGTAAGCTGCTCCCTAGGCAGAGGCTGTGTGTGTGTGTGTGTGGGGGGGTTGTAAAGACAGACAGGCAGATAAACGTTGGCTGATGGTTGCCAACTCCAGGTTCGAACTCCAGTACATAGGGTTGCCAACTCCAGGTTGGAAACTTCCAGGATATTTTAGGGATGAAGCCTGCTGAGGGTGGGGTCTGAGGAGGAGGAGGAAGAGGGGGACCTCAGACAGATACAATGCCATACTGCCCACACTCCAGACAAGCTGTTGCCAGTCTCCAGGTGACAGCTGGAGAGATCTTAACACTTTGGTGCTACTTCAAAGGGCTGCAATTTATCAGCAGAGTAGTGTTTCGGAAAATCTTTAGGAATTGTTTGGTTCATTTACGATGGGGCTCCTAGGGAACTATTGTTGCCAATCTTGGCCCAGCAGCCATCAAACCATTCTCTTCAACCCCCTGCTGTGCAGCTGACTTTCCCCTACTACAATTGATCTCCAGATGACAGAGATCAGTTCCCCTAGAGAAAATGACTGCTTTAGGAGGGTAGACCCTATGACATTATACCTGCTGAGTCCTTCCGCCCCCCCCCCCTGGCCCAGCAGCCATCAAACCATTCTCTTCAACCCCCTGCTGTGCAGCTGACTTTCCCCTAGGGTTGCCAATCTCCAGGTGGGACCTGGAGATCTCCCACTGCTACAATTGATCTCCAGATGACTCTGTCCTCTACAGAATCCACCCCCCAAACCTCCAGGTATTTCCCTCCTTAGAGCTGGCAACCCTACATTCCCCTCAGTGCCTGTTGGTAGGCAACTAAGCTTGGTCCTGTCACCTACTTTGGCCTTTGGGAGAAAACACATTGGGGCCAGTCCTGATAG
>NW_015172237.1:11300-11423 GCF_001447785.1 Gekko japonicus | reverse complement strand
GTTGATGGTTAGCTGGGAAGGAGATGGGGTTGCCAACTACATGCTGACAAATTCCTGGGGATTTGAGGGGTGGAGCCTGGAGAGGGTGGGGTTTGCGGAGGTGTGGGACCTCAGACAGGTAGA
>NW_015172237.1:10210-10403 GCF_001447785.1 Gekko japonicus | reverse complement strand
CATCACTTGCCCCAGAGCCCCTATCTATACCTTGTGGCTAATAGCCACTGAGGGACCTCTGCTCCATATAAGAACATAAGAGACGCCAATATTGGATCAGGCCAATGGCCCATCTAGTCCAACACTCTGTCACACAGTGGCTAAAAATACCAGGTGCCATCAGGAGGTCCACCAGTGGGGCCAGGACATTAGA
>NW_015172237.1:0-10120 GCF_001447785.1 Gekko japonicus | reverse complement strand
ATACACAAATGAGACAATCAATAAGGACAGGTTACCTAACAGGCAACTGACCTCTTGAGGGACCTGGAGAGTTCCTGGAATCACTACTGATCTCCAGACTACAGTTCCCCTTGAGAAAATTATTGTTTTGGAGGGTGGACTCTATGCCAATGTAACCCTATTGAGCGCCATCTCCTCCTCAGACAACACCTCCTCAGGCTCCACCCCCAAATCTCCCATAAATTCACAAACTGACGTTGGCAATTCTACCTAGGATGGATTTCCCCTCACTTATAGCCCAAGGTCTCAAGCAGTCATGTGTGGTATATCTCTTACTGGGTTGTAACAGGTAGGGAATTGTTGTTGTTGTTGGTCAGTCGCACATTCGAGTCTGACTCTTCGCGACCCCATGGACCAGATCATGCCAGGCCCTCCTGTCTTCCGCCGTCCTCTGAAGTTTGCTCAACTTCATGTTCGTTGCATCTATGACACTGTCTAACCATCTCATTTTTTGCCGTCCCTGTCTTCTTTGACCTTCAATCTTTCCCATCATCAAAGTCTTCTTCTCCAGTGAGTGCTCCCTTCTCATTGGGTGGCCAAAGTATTTGAGCTTCAGTTCCATTATCTGGCCTTCCAGGGAACAGTCAGGGTTGATTTCTTTTAGGATTGACTGATTTGATCTCCTTGAAGTCCAAGGGACTCTCAAGAGTCTTCTCCAGCACCATAGTTCAAAAGAATCTATTGTTCGGCGCTCGGCCTTCCTTATAGTCCAACTCTCGCAGCCATCCATGACTACTGGGAATACCATTGCTTTGACCATGCAGACTTTTGTTGGCAGGGTGATGTCTCTACTTTTTATCATGCTGTTTAGGCAATTGTAGGTACATCCAAAGGTGTAAATCATGGTCTGCACCACTTAGTTGTGCTTTCAAGGTCGTGTTTGATCTGTATGTTGGAATCGGCAATGTGCAAAGAAGACCCTGACGGAGGCTACAAGAAGACTGTTAGGATAACGAGGTCAGCACCTTCTCTCATTTTCAGTGTCATTCCTTGTCTGTCCCCAGATTGCTACTCTTAAGGGCCATATCTTGCTTCTTCTCAGAAATCCCACACTTAGGCTGTGATCAGACATGCAGTTTAATCCACTGCCGTTGCTGTTCCCTTACAGATTTAAAATGCACAATCAGACAGTAATATCTGTCTGTCATGGCCCAGTCATCTGTGTCCCCTCCCCTCACTCTATACTGCATGTTTATTTGATACCTGTGAAAGTCTGGTCCTTTGGGGCTGAGCTGGTTTCCAACCGGATTTCCTGTTGTCTGATTGCTCTGTTGCGCACCCAAGCTGTCAGGCAGGTCTGACTGGTCTCTTGTTTTTCAGCCGCCATTTTTTTTTTACTAGTTAGTGATGTGCACTCAACTTTTTGTTGTTGTTGTTGTTCAGTCGCACAGTCGAGTCCGACTCTTTGCGACCCCATGGACCAGATCACACCAGGCCTTCCTGTCTTCCGCCGTCCGCTGAAGTTTGCTCAGTTTCATGTTCGTTGCATCTATGACACTGTCTAACCATCTCATCCTTTGCCGTCCCCGTCTTCTTCAACCTTCAATCTTTTCCAGCATCAGGGTCTTCTTCTCCAGTGAGTGCTCCCTTCTCATTGGGTGGCCAAAGTATTTGAGCTTCAGTTTCATTATCTGACCTTCCAGGGAACAGTCAGAGTTGATTTCTTTTAGGATTGACTATTTATTTAGAATATGCACTCAACTGCATATTCACAACTCTCTCTCTCCCCCTCTCCCACAGGAGCTGCTCTGAACTTCATTTTCTTCATAAAAACTTCATGAAAAACAAATAAAATCATCCCTGTACTTCAGCTTTTTCCTGTGCTTTGGGGAAGGGGTAAATTGAAAAGTTTAGAAAGTTCCCTCAGAGCTGTTCTCTCAAGGGCAGTCATGAATAAAACTGGGTTCATGAGCTGATTCATCCCCATCCCTGGTTATTTTTACCAGCTCCATCAGGCAAGGCGTCAGCCTTCATTTAGACCTGAGACACCCTAGCTATGATGCGGGGAGGGCGGGGTATAAATGAAATAAAATAAATAAATAAATAAATGATGCTGTGGTGGGTTCTCCAGGGAGAATCATTTCTTTTCCTTTGTCTGACAGCGGGTGAAGACTTTTTTGTTCTGTTTGGTATTTCCTCTTATTAGCCCTTTCAATGTGTTTTATATAATCGTTTTAGATATTAGATACGCTCTTTAATGTCTGAAATGTTTTGGTGTGGTGGTTAGGAGTGCGGACTCTAATCTGGGAGAACCAGGTCTGATTCCCCACTCCTCTGTATGCAGCTGCTGGTGTGACCTTGGGTCAGTCACAAGTTCTCTCAGAGCTGTTCTCTCACAAATAGTCCTCGAAAGAGCTCTCTCAGCCCCCCCACCTCCACAGGGTGTCTGTTGTTGGGAGGGGAAGAGAAAGGAGATTGTAAGCCGCCCTGAGACTCCTTTGGGTAGTGAAGGGTGGGGTATAAATACAATCTTCTTCTCCTCCTCCTCCTCCACTCAGTCATCACAATGCAACACACTAGCTCTCCTTCCCTTTTGGGTTGTCATGCATGCAGAGCTCGAAAAGCAGCATTCCCCATGGTGGGGACACAACCTATATATGTACAATTTGCATGCGCACAGTGCACATGCATGTAGGTTGTCATGCCAACTTCTGGCAAACAGCCATAGGTTGGGGAAAGGACTTATGCATTCCATTGCATGCGGGGGTTCAGGGCCAGTTCATTCTCTTCCACTCTAGCTATGAAAGTTTGTCCCTGCGTAAGTCGAGCGTATCCAGATTGTAGTCTTTGTTGTGGAGATAGCTAGTCTTAAGGATGCTTGACTGCACGGAAGGTCGCACGGCCCTTTTCTCCATTTCCACAGCTGCTGGAGGGAAGCGCATGAAATCAGCCAATATTAGTGAGCACAGAGACGGCAAGCATGTTCGAGAGATTCCAGGGGAGAGCCTCAGGTCCAGGGGAAAAAAAGATTTATGCAGAAGCCGCTAACTAGTTTAATTGGCACCCCACCATTATTTATCCCATTTCTCTCTCTCCTGTTTTCATTTGTGCCCCGCACAAATCCAGCGGCGGATTTTCTAGAGCATCTCAGAAAATGCCAAAATGACCAATTAGCTTCAACTCTCTCCCCCCACTGTTTTTGTTACCGAGTTATGAGGGGAGTTTTCTTCACTTTTGGAATAAATCTGCCCTCATTTCTTTCCTGTCATTAATATAATCTTTCTGTGGGGGCTGTTACTGCCCCATTAAAAAAAAAAGCGGCAGAATTGTACATTTCCGTGATGCCAGCCTGTTCTCCTTGCCTGGCAGGGGCTCCCTGTAAATACCGGCAGGGCTATTCCACTGTGTCATTCGTCAGACCCCTTTATCAAATTATTCTCTGAGATACCTCAGAACTTGGAGAAAAGAGAAACAGCAGGAGAGCCAAAGGGACCATTTATTATGCTGACAAGCGCTGGCTCCTCGCATCTTTTGTTCCCCACGCCTGTCCATTTTCATTGTTGCCAGTGATCATGCATATGAATCATCACCGCTTTGGAGCCAAAAAAAAATAAAATGTTCTTTTATATGTTGTCCATAGTACATTGTGCATCAGGCTTTTTACTTGTTTCCAAACTGTGTTCCAGAGTTCCCTGGGGTTCCTTAGAAACTTAATGGTGTTGTTGTTTTCTGAGAGAAGATCAGTAAGGGTAGATACACTTCTTTGAAAATGGAGTGGTCGCTCTGGAGCAAAATTAAAGAAAAATATTACAGAAGGACCCCAAAATGGGTATCACCACTAGAGGCGTATATAAAACCTTCCCTGATAAACCCATGGGATAGAGAAAGCTATCAAACATTGTTAGATGAGAATAATAGACTAAAATCAGATGAAGTTCTATTAAAACTATACAACATAAAGTTAACTTGGTGGGAAGCCATGCAACTTAGATCTAGATATGGCAAAGACATGGAAGTAGGGTTTCAGGAAACAATAACACAACTAGATAAGATCTGGTTATCTTCAAGCGATAAGCTAATTTAGAAATTGTATAGATTTCTATTGGACAAGTTTATGCTAGATGAAACGGTTAGCTCAACTATGATAAAATGGATGGAAGATATAGGTTATGTAATAGATCAATGGTCATGTACATGGAAATTATTGAAATATGTTAATGCGACCAATTACAAAGAAAATATTTATAAGGTATACCATAGATGGTATTGGTCACCAGATAGGATAGCGAAATGTCACCCGTTAGTATCTAAAATATGTTGGAAATGTAATAAAGATATAGGAACATTTTTCCACATGTGGTGGAGATGTGAGAGAGTAGAAAAGTATTGGGAAATGATACAAAAGCTTTTTACAGATATCACGAAGTTAAAAGTGGTGTTAACTCCAGAAATCGCCCTATTAAATATGATACCAGAGGGATATAAACAAAATGATAAATACATAATAACTTATATAGTGACCACAGCTAGGATATTAATGGCCAAATATTGGAAATCAGAGAGATTCCCAAGAAGGGAGGAAATAATAGCTAAGTTGATGGAAGTAGCAGAACTGGATAAGCTAACGATAAGCCTTCAAGGAAAAGATGGAAGTGTGTTTAAGATAAGATGGGAAAGATTGTATAAATGGATTTATGAAACATGGGGAATTTAGATTTAATGTATAAAAGAATGAATGTATATAATTGTGAAGATGACTCATGATATGGGAAGAATGTAAATTTGTAAATAACAACGTATTGTGAAAAGGATAAATAAAATTTAAAAAAAAGAAAAAAGAAAATGGATATTGTGAAAAGGATAAATAAAATTAAAAAAAAAAGAAAAAAGAAAATGGAGTGGTCTACTGGTGTCCATCTCCTGCTACAATGGATGTAAGAGAGTTACTTCACACATGCACGCTGAATCATGTTTCTGCTTGGTTTTTCATGGGGTAAGTGTGTTTATGTGCAAAAGCTTTCCCACATGGGGTGGGGTCAGAAAAGGTCCACTCCGTTGGGCTATTGTAGGACAAGGGGGAAAGAATGGGATTTCTGACACTCTCTCCTTGATGTATACTGACATCTTTCACTGTGCCTTCCAAAGTTTAATCATAATAGATCCAGGTCTTGGTATGTAACCTAGAATCTTCTGATTAGAGAAACTTATAGCAGAACATGTATTTTATAACTGCATTTTTGTGTATAAGAAGGCTTTGTAGATGGAATTAGGATGCAAGGATGCAATTAGAACCTCATGAGGGTAGGAAAAAAATATGTTTGGAAGCAGCCTTGCAAACCTAATAAGGAGACAGTTAAACTAAATCCTGTGGGGGAGTGAGACAAAAATGCAAAACCCAGTATGATGATGCCAATAACTAAGAGATAAGAACAGTAAAGATTTGCAGGGAGTGGCACATATACTAGGTAACATTAACTCACAGGTACGTACAAAAACAAAACTGTCAGAGCACATGAACTATGGATTCTGATGTATCTTCATTAATACACAGAGTATGGGAAACAAGTCCTAATATAGGAAGAGGAGTATGACCTAATAGGCATTACTGAAACTTGGTGGGGTGACACTCACAATTGGAATATTAGGATTGGGGAGTACAACTTGTTTAAAAGGGACAGACAAATATGGAAGGGGGGAGGAGTAGCATTATATGTAAAGGAAGTATATACTTGTGAAGAAATATGTGATCTAAGCATGGAAGCTTCCGCCCAGGATACGGGACAGAGACAGCGCTGGTTGCCCTTAACGACGATCTCCGGAGGCATCTGGATCAAGGCGGTGTGGTGGCACTGTTGTTGTTAGATCTGTCAGCCGCGTTTGATACGGTCGACCACCAGTTGCTGACCCACCATCTCGCCGACGTGGGGATTCAGGGGCTCGCCCTTCAATGGCTTGCCTCTTTTCTCCAAGTTCAGGGACAGAGGGTGGCGATAGGGGAACAGCAGTCCCGAAGGCACCTACTTGAGTGTGGTGTGCCTCAGGGGGCGGTGCTCTCCCCGATGTTGTTTAACATCTACAGCGCCCCCTCGCCCAGATTGCCAGGAGTTATGGGTTGGGTTGTCATCAATACGCAGATGACACCCAGCTCTATCTGATGTTGGGCAGCCGGTTGGGCTCCGACCCAGAAGATCTGAACCGGGCGTTACAGGCAGTGGCTGCGTGGCTCAGGCTGAGCCGGTTGAAGCTAAACCGAGCGAAGACGGAGGTCCTGTGCCTGAGTCTGAACGGTTCGGGGTTGGGGCTCCCTCTCCCAACCTTCGCTACAGTAATCCATGCGCCGGTCACCTCAAGGCTGGACTACTGTAACGCTCTCTACATGGGGCTGCCTTTGTTGCAGATCTGGAAGCGGCAGCTAGTGCAGAATGCAGCGGCCAGGCTGCTGATGGGTCTCTCCAAATGGGAGCACATCCAGCCTGGGCTGAAAGCGCTGCATTGGCTGCCAATAGCATACCGGATCCGCTTCAAAGTGCTGGTTCTTACCTTTAAAGCCCTATATGGCCAGGGTCCGACCTACCTGAGGGACCGCCTTTCCCCATACATACCCCCAAGAGCCCTTCGGTCTGGGTCACAACATCGCCTGGAGATTCCAGGCCCCCGGGAGGTAAAGCTTGCTGTGACCAGGGTCAGATCTCTTTCAGTGGCGGCCCCCACCTGGTGGAACGAGCTCCCGGAGGAGATCAGGGCCCTGCGGGACCTTATGCAGTTCCGCAGGGCCTGCAAGACGGAGCTCTTCCGCCAGGCTTTTATATAGGGGCCACCACTTCTACCACCACTGAAACAACAGGGTTGGATTTTCTCCAACACATGTCTTGCCATGAAACTGGACTCCACGACAGCAAAACATACATGCGTGGAATTGACACCTTCAGGTGTGGTCTTAACAGCCACCGAATGCTCACAAATGCAAGAGTTCTAAGAAACTGGCTGTTCCGAAGAATTGGTCAGACATGGACACAAAGCCGACAATTTAAGGAACGGGGGCAGACAGAGGCCTGAAGGGGAGGTGATCTGTGAGGCTTTCTCCACATCAAAGAGCAGCAGCATCTTTGGCTGTCTTTTATCTCTCCTGAGCAGGAGGCCATAAAAAGAGTCCGAAGATGCTACAGATGCAACAGAGGCTCCGGGTTTTTACAGCTGACATTTTAAAACCATGCCGCAGATTTTATTTGGGGCATGAATTTGATCCTGGAAATCTGTTTGTCAATTAGAGAGGGCTACTAAAATCAAAGTGGAATTAAATGACTGCCTGCCATCTATTTGCTCTGGGTAATCCTTCAACTCCCCACTTGTTTTCAGAAAGGCGAGTGCAGTATATGCTTGTTTACACTGCAAACTACATTATCTGTTTCTATGGTATGGGCAGGGCCGGCTCACTCACTAGGCGAACTAGGCGATCGCCTAGAGCGGGCCGGCCCTTAGGGGCGCCAAACTGCACCCAGCCCCGCACTCTGAGAGTTTCTTGATTATTTGTGTTTTTCATTCTTCCTAAAATGCATTTATTTTTGAAAAATGGCAGGCGTGGGGGGGGGGGGCGTCAGAAGGGATCCTCGCCTAGGGTGCAAAATAAGCTGGGGCCGGCCCTGGTTATGGGGTCATATAGAGACGCACACATTATGAATGTCGGAGTGAGCAATTCAGCATGCCTCGACATTGTGGGGTGCTGCATCACTTTCAGTGTGCATAGGTATTATCTCCTTAGATGGGATGCTCCTCTTTGTCTTAACACGGGATCTGCCCTCTGACCCCTCCTCTCTCTCAGACTTTGTCCTCTCCCTCTCCCTCTCTTCTCATGGCCTTCCATGGAGACACATGTATCTGCAGGTCTCTCCTGTAGAGACAGTGCCCTCATACTAGGGTTGCCAGGTCCCCTCATCATCACGGTGGGGAAATTTGGGTGGTGAAAAGTATGCAGACAGAGAGTGATTTCAGCAAAGCGTACTTTATTCGATCAGGAACAAGACGACTTTGGCCGGCTCGCAGGCCGGCTTATAACCCCCATGAAACCGCCACCCAAAACACACCCCCACTTCCCAATAGGTTATTTACAGTGGCCAAGAGTTCCATAGGCTCTTGGACGGGAACCTAGCCCCCTGATTGCAGCAGCTAGGATCCGCGTAGTCCATTGTCTCTTTGAGCGAAGCTCGACGTTTGTGCTTGACCGCGTGGAGCCCCCAGCTGGCCATGCGGTCTGAACTGGGTACATTACAGGTGGTGTTCCAGGGATGGACGGGATGTTGCACAGCATCCCCAATGCAATGACATCACCTGGAAGTGGCATCGTCACGGTGGTGATATCATGTATGGTGCTGTAGGTTTTGGGCAAAAAAACTCTATTTTTGAGGGAGGGTTTTCAAAACCATAGAATGGGATAATATGCAAGCAAGCAGGGCGTTAAGCTATGTACATCAGAACACCAGTGAGTATCCAGGCTGACCCCAAACCATAGGTCCAATTGTGACATATACTTCTTTGGATACTTATTTATTGCACTCAGTATCACGCTTTTGTGACTGGGTAAAACTCTGCTATTTTCAGCCAAATATCCCAACATTCAGGAGTAATCTTTCTACTCCGATCCAGTATAACACCCTCGACTTAATAACTTTTCACATGAAAGAAAGCCTGCTAATGTTTTTATAGCTGCATAAAATAGAGGCCGTTGGATAAGAGAACAAACCCAAAGTCTAACCTTTAGGTTAGTTATTTGAGTCTGAAACTTCAGGTTAGGAAGATCTGTGGTTAGCAAACAAAAGATATAGGTTGCGGTCACACACGCCAGAAAAAATGGGGGGGGGGAGTGAGGATATTTCCTCCGGAGGAATTTGACACCGCAGTTGGAGCTGCGGTGGCTCAAGTGGTTAAGACGCTGAACTGCAGGCTATGGAAGGTCGGTAGTTCAGCAGTTCGAGACCCGAGTGTGCCGCATGACGGAGTGAGCTCCCGTCTCTAGTTCCAGCTCCTGCCAACCTAGCAGTTCGAAAGCAAGAAATTGCAAGTAGATAATTAGGTACCACTTTGGTGGGAAGGTAACAGCGTTCCATGCGCCTCCGTGTTTAGTCATGCCGGCCACATGACCACGGAAACTTCTTCGGACAGCGCTGGCTCTTCGGCTTTGAAGCGGAGTTGAGCACCACAGCCCTAGAGTTGGACTCGACTGGCTTTCGAGCAAGGGAACCTTTACCTTTACTTTTGCGTGATCACACAGTCCTTGGAAGCTGCGGGCACAGCCCACCACCGCCGGTGAGGGTTTTTTGTTTTGTTTTTTGCTGTTTGTTTCCAATGCAGTTAAGCAAGGAGTTGATGAATCGCATCTCTGCACTGAGGGCACCCTATGGAGTTTGCGATGATGTGCGTACTGAGAAGGGGGGAAAAACAAGGAGTCAGGATGGCCTGATCAGACCATCCCAATGCCATGAGAGAGTGCTGGACCGATCAGACAGGGGAAAGTCCGTCCGTGGGCCATCATAACCTGTTTTCTACCAGATTTCCCCCGGTCCCCCGGTGTTTTTTAACGCCACATCTGTGGCAGAGCAGAACGGGTTGCTGACGGCTGCGGGGCGCTTCCCAGATGTTGTTGTCTGATCGCACCTTTTCAATCCGCCCGCATTCGTGCCTCTGGTGGGTCTAATTGTGCGTATGATCATGGCCATAGTTATTAAAAAGCAGCAGTTGACCAAATTAGCCAGTGTTGGGGTGATTCCGCATTAGGGACTTGCCTCTGGTTCTCCGCGGGTTGAATTGTGCCGGGTCTGATAACTGGTTTCCGCATTAGTCTCCTGCTTCGGAGTCCAAGCCTCTTAGCAGAGGTTTCCTCAGAAGTAAGCTCCTCTGAATTAAGCCTGAGCAGTCCGCAGCCACGCTTCAGTTTTAGCCGTCTGCCCCCAGGAAACTAGCAGGGTGGGTGGGGACTCCGAAGACCCCGTTCTCTTTCGTGTTGCTAAATGAGTTTAATTGAGAGCATTTGTCCTCCCTCCTTCCCTTAACTGCATTGCCCCTCCCCTCTGCCCCCTCCCTACTTTTTCTCCCTTTTTTAAGTGCATGCCTGGTGGCGTCACAATGCAACCAACAGGCACGGGGAGTG
>NW_015172236.1:12050-15440 GCF_001447785.1 Gekko japonicus | reverse complement strand
GCAATAGGTTTACCAGTGGGCCGGTGTCAGCATACACTGAGGTTGGGGCAGTTATCAGAGTCCAGGGCTTCTGGTGGGGCCCACTGCCACGGACTCCAAACCACGCACTTCCACTGCCACCAGTCTCCATGCCCTTCTCCTTCTGCTTGCTGGAAGTGCTGTCTGGGGGGAGGTGCCTGGAATCCTCCGCTTGCAGTTCCAGTGTGTGGCCACCGCCCCCCCCTCTCTCCTGCAAGATTTAAAGGGTCCCCCAGGCATTCCCGCAGCCAGAAATTTATTTACAAACCAAATTTGCAGCATAGCTGCTGGTGCCTCTCCTCGAAAGCACCCCCAAGTTTCAAAAAAATTGGACCAGGGAGTCGAATTCTATGGGCCCAGGAAGGAGGGCCCTCCCATCCTCCATTGTTTACAAAGGAGGAAAAAATGCCTTAGTGGGAGCAGAAGCTTAACAATCCCTGAGCTGGAGCTAAATTTTTGTGTGCCAGCGCCCCCTAGCACAGCTTAGAGGGAACTCCGCTTGGCGGTCTCCCACCCAAGTGCCAATCATGGCCAAACCTGCTGGCCCACTGTGTGATACAGAGTGTTGGACTGGATGGGTCTTTGGCCTGATCCAACATTGGCATCTCTTATGTTGTTATGTTTCTTACGTTTTAAATTACGGATTCATTGCTCGTTGCTTTTCATCTCTTGACTTTACGATTTTATCGTTGCATGATAGTTTATTGATCATAAGCCGCCTTGGGCAGTTCTCAAGCTGGGAAAGTGGCGACGTGCATCACCAAAACAGGAAAACAAATAAACCGTGTCAATAGTTACTGGGATATTTGGTTAATATAGCAGACTTTTGCCCAGATACTGAGTGCAGGGAATAAATCTCCCAAGAAGTATATCGCAAAAGCTAAAAACTTGCATTTATTGAAGTAGATCCCGTTCACATTCGGGTTGCAGTCGAAAGGAGAGAGAGAGAAGCCCAATCGAAAGAGGACTTTCCCAATCACAAATGGTCAGCTTGCCCAGCATTGTGTGTGTGGGAGGACGAGGGCACTGTCTCTACAGGAGAGACCTGCAGAGAAGTGTCTCTCCAAGGAAGGCCATGTGCAGAGAGGGAGAGTACGAAGGGAGAAAGAGAGGAGGGGTCAGAGGGGTCAGAGAAAGAGAGGAGGGGTCAGAGGTGAAGACAAAGAGAGGCATCCCTTTCAAGGCAATACTTATATACACTGAGTGTGATACCGAGTGCAGTGAATTAATATCCCAGGAAGTATATCGCAAAAGCTAAAAATTTACATTTATTCAAGTAGGTCCATTTCACAATCAGGTTGCAGTCGAAAGGAGAGAGAGAAGCCTAATCTAAAGAGGACTTTCCCTGTCGCAAATGGCCGGCATCACGTGTGTGGGAGTACGAGGGCATTGCCTCTACAGGAGAGACCTGCAGAGATTTGTGTCTCCACCGTTTTCTTTGTTCATCAACCCTTTCTGCAAGGAGAGGGGAAGCCCATCTCTTTCTCACTGCAGCTATTGAACTAACCTAGATCACAAGATGTAACTTTCCACCCAGCTATCCGGACGATTGTGAGTAAATGATCTTCTGAATGCATAATATTGCCAAAAAAGCTTTAAAAAGTGCATTTATTCAAGTAGGCCCAGTTCACATTCAGGTTGCAGTCGAAAGGAGAAAGAGAAGCCCAAACTAAAGAAGACTTTCCCAATCACATATGACCAGCTTGTTCGGCATCCTATGTCTGGGAGTACGAGGGCATTGCCTCTACAGGAGAGACCTGCAGAGATGTCCGTTTCCATGGAAGGCCATGTGCAGAGAGGGAGGGAGAGAGAGAGGAGGGGTCAGAGGGCAGCTCCCAGGTGAAGAGAGGCATCCTATTCAAGGAGATAACACTTATATACTCTTAGAGTGGTACTGAGCACAGTAAATGAATATTCCAGGAAGTATACTGCAAAAGCTAAAGACTTGCATTTATTCAAGTAGGTCCAGTTCACATTCAGACTGCAGTCAAGAGGAGAAAGAGAAGCCCAATCTAAAGAGGACTTTCCCTATCACATATGGCCAGCTTGTCTGGCATCCTGTGTGTGTGGGAGTACGGCATTGCCTCTACAGGAGAGACCTGCAGAGATTTGTCTCTCCATGGAAGGCCATGTGAAGGAAGTGGGAGGACAAAGAGGGGGGAGAGAGAGGAGGGGTCAGAGGGCAGCTCCCAGGTGAAGACACAGAGAGGCATCCCATTCAAGGAGATAACACCTATGCGCACTTAGTGTGATAATGGAGTGTAGTAAATAAATATTTCAGGACGTATATTGCAAAAGCTAAAAACGTGCATTTATTCAAGTAGGTCCAGTTCACATTCAGGTTGCAGTCGAAAGGAGAGGAAAAAAGCCTAATCTAGAGAGTCCTTTCCCTATCCCAAATGGCCGGCTTGTCTGGCATCACGTTTGTGGGAGTACGAGGGCATCGTCTCTACAGGAGAGACCTGCAGAGATTTGTGTCTCCAGGGAAGGCCATGCGAAGGAAGTGGGAGGACAAAGAGGGAGAGTGAGAGAGGAGGGGGTCAAAGGGCAGCTCCCGGGTTAAGACAAACAGAGAGGCCTATCCCATTCAAGGAGACAACACCTGTACACCCTTAGAGTGATGCATCGCCCCCCAGGCACGCTGAGTCTCTCGCTCCGACAATCGTAACAGGGCTCTCTCTTTGGCTCTCCTGCCTTGCCTTGTCCTTCAGGTCTTTGGCGTCTACTTCAGCCCGCGCGAGAGAACCGATTTCATCCTGACCGCTTTGGACGGCCTGACGGAGCACTGCAGCAGCGTCTCTACCACCGAGGGCCTGCTGGCCGGCATGGCACGCCACTGTGGGGCCGAAATCGAGAAGGTGGGGAGCGTTCCGCTCTCTGGGCAGGACGTCTGCAGCAAAAGTCTGCCGAGAGCAGAGAATCTCACAGGCTGTCGCTTTGGGGGTTGCCAAATCACATGACCCTACGACTCAGATCCCCCTCAATACTCCGCATTCATAGGACGGCGAGCTACGGGTTGGGGAATTCCTGGAGATATAGGGGTGTGGCTTGGGAGGGGTGTGGCTTGGGGAGGGGACTCGGTCCACCTGTCAAAGCAGCCATTTCCTCCAGGAAAACCAACCTCAATAGTCTGGAGATCAGTTTTAATTCTAGATCTCCTTGGCTCTATTACCAAATTATCAAGCCGGCAGATCTCAGAAGCTAAGCAGGGTCGGCCTTGGCTAGTGTTTGGAAGGGCGACCTGCAGGGGTCGTTTTGTAGAAAAAGAGGTGCAGGAGCTCATGAGCATAACTCATGAGCATAACTCATGAGCATAACTCATTTGCATATGCCACGCCCACTGACATCACCAGAAGTGTGTCAGAAGGCAAC
>NW_015172236.1:9908-11775 GCF_001447785.1 Gekko japonicus | reverse complement strand
TCCCCTCCCCACAACAGACACCCCTGTGAGTTTGGTGGGGCTGAGAGAGCCCTCTCGAGGACTGCCCTTGAGAGAACAGCTCTGAGAGAACTTGTAACTGACCCAAGGTCACACCAGCAGTTGCACGTGGAGGAGTGAGGAATCAAACCCGGTTCTCCCCCAATTAGAGTTTGCGCTCCTAACGACTACACACAATGCCATACGATAATTATTAATTATTTAGCAAGCCTTCTTCCGGGCGGCCTCGACTCTTTGCCTGTCAGGTAGAGAAAGGTTGTTTGCAACAGCGGTTCTGTCTGAGATGGTTCTTGAACGTAGAGGTGCCAGGGACTGAACCTGGTACCTTCCCCCGAGCAAAGCGTGAGTCCTCCCACTGAACCATCCCTTCTCCACCAAGTCCTCCTTCACAATATCTTCTCCAGCAGGTGACAGTCAGTCCCGCTAACACCCAAGACAGCTGGTCATCCCGCTAACACCCAAGACAGCTGGTCGTCTTCTCCCTTCTAATCTGACAAAGGGAACTTTGGACTCTCGAAAGGTTATAACCTGGAAATCGTAGAATAGAATCATAGAATGTTAGAGTCGGAAAGGGACCTTGCAGGTCATCGAGTCCGACCCCCTGCCCTCTGCAGGAGCGTAGCCAAAAGAGAGCCCTTACAACATACACGGAAGATGGTCGTCCGGCCTCCGCTTGAAAACGTCCAGCCAAGGAGCCTCCACCACCTCCCGAGGCAGTCTGTTCCACTGCTCAACCACAGTTAGGAGGTTTCTCCTGATCTTTAGCCGGTATTGACTCCCTTGTCATTTTCACCCATTAGATCTGGTCTTGCAACCCGGAGCAAGAGAGAATAGAATCATAGAATCATAGAATGTTAGAGTTGGAAGGGACCTTACAGGTCATCTAGTCCAACCCCCTGCACTCTGCAGGAGCAGAGCCGAAAGATAGCCCTAGAGACCTACAACATACCTGAAAGATGGCCGTCCAGCCTCCGCTTGAAAATGTCCAGCGAAGGAGCATCCACCACCTCCCGAGGCAGTCTGTCCCACTGCTCAACCACTCTGACAGTTAGGAAGTTCCTCCTGAGATTTAGCCGGTAACGACTCCCTTGTCACTTCCACCCGTTAGATCTAGTCTTGCAATCCGGAGCAAGAGAGAATAGATCCGCTCCATCTTCTGTAAGGTCCTGCTGGACTAGAATCTAGCGCTGCTACCGCATGCCGACACGGCTTCCAGAAGTCCCTTCTGATCTGTTTCCCATCCTCCTTCCAGGTGTCTGACATTATGGACGGGATCTGCAGCCGCTTGGACCTGATCCGCCGTCCGAGCGCCAGGAGACTGGTGATGAAGCTGGTCAGCTTCATGGCCAGTAAGACTCAGCACTTGGACACGGTCATCTCCGCCCTGCTGGAGCATTCCTTCCCCCCAGACAGGTACTCAGTTCCTTATTTGGCGTGGGGGGGGGGGTTCAGGGGCCCCGGCCTCTTCCAATGATTCCCCAACCCCGTCAGGGCTCTTTTCTATGGATCAGTGGAATCTGGCTTGGGAACTCAGGCCTCCCAAGGGAGAGAAACACAGAGAGAACCGTTGCCTTGAACTGACAGCATTTGTTAACTCTGCAACCATGTACAAGTAAAACCAGATAGCATATATTCAATATCAGGACCCAAGTCGGGCGTACAGACATGGAGGGGTGTACAAATGTTGTCTGCGTTCCTTAGGAATTGTAGTTGTTGTTGTTCAGTCGCACAGTCGAGTCCGACTCTTCGCGACCCCATGGACCAGCTCCCGCCAGGCCCTCCTGTCTTCCGCTGTCCTCTGAAGTTGGCTCAATTTCATGTTCGTTGCGTTGATGACACTGTCCAACCA
>NW_015172236.1:4030-9551 GCF_001447785.1 Gekko japonicus | reverse complement strand
GCTGAACTACCGACCTTCCACAGCCTGCAGTTCAGCGTCTTAACCACTGGAGCCACCGCAGCTCCTACTCTCTTCCTTGTAGGTCAGGGTATTAGTCCAGCTGATGTTAACAGACAAGACAATAGCATTCTTTTGGTACAGAAGAAGGTAGAAGGTTCATGGTTCTAATTGTTTAGGTTATAACTTCATAGTGTCTGGGTCCAAAAATTTTTTGACTTGGTATCAGAGAAAAACACCTTTGTTTGGGTGAGAACAAGCCTTGGCCGATACGACTCAGGTCAAGTCAAGTAAATATGTGACGCTATTGTATAGACACACCTTTCTTACATTGGACCAATAAGGAGATTTTCAATTAAATGTTGTTTAATTTTCTATAACCAATTATGCCTTCTGAATATTATTTTCATGATGATGGTATGATGATGTCCTATTAAGTATTTAACTTCATGTATTTCCTGATTGGGCTCAGAAAGCAGTCAACTTTGATGGGTCCTTTGGCCTAACTGTTTTCCGTGTTTGATTGCAATTAAATACAAGATCTTCCTCCTCATTTTGACTTCAATCTCCTATTTTTGACTGGATATTAGTTTGTATAACAGAATTGCCAGAAACTCTATGGTGTGTGATGTTGTCTGCGTCACTGCGTCACTTCCAGAGAAAACCCGGAAGTGACATAGGGTACTCTAGGAATTGCCAGAAACTCTATGGTGTGTGATGCTGTCTGTGTCCCTTTGTCATTTCCAGAGAAAACCTGGAAATGACATAGGGTCACTCTAGGAATTGCCAGAAACTCTATGGTGTGTGATGCTGTCTGTGTCCCTTTATCACTTCCACAGAAAACCTGGAAATGACATAGGGTCACTCTAGGAATTGCCAGAAACTCTATGGTGTGTGATGTTGTCTGCGTCACTTCCAGGTTTTCTCTGGAAGTGACATTGGGTAGCTCTAGGAATCGCCAGAAACTCTATGGTATGTAATGCTGTCAGACACAGAAATGACATAGGATAGCTCTAGGAATCACCAGAAACTCTATGGTGTGTCCCTTTGTCTGTGTCCCTTTATTACTTCCAGAGAAAACCTGGAAATGACATAGGGTAGCTCTAGGAATCGCCAGAAACGCTATGGTGTGTGATGTTGTCTGCATCACTTCGTCACTTCCACAGAAAACCCAGAAGTGACATAGGGTAGCTCTAGGAATCGCCAGAAACTCTATGGTGTGTAATGCTGCCTGTGTCCCTCTGTCATTTCCAGAGAAAACCTGAAAGTGACATTGGGTAGCTCTAGGAATCACCAGAAACTCCATGGCAAACTCTGTGGTAAAACTCTATGGTAAAAGGCCGTTTCTCCCTGAAAGTGATGTAGGGACACAGCGGATGTCATGTTGTTGTTTTAATTGTGGGCAGCTAGAGCTACCCCCTGTCTACCAGCTCCCCAGCCTTTCATGCCACTCCTGACCTCCTTTCCTTCTGCAGCAACGCGTCGGAGCTGTGGCAGTCCCTCTCCACGGAAGCAGCCGTCGAAGAGCAGCTCCTGGAGAACTTGCTGTCCCGGCTGCAGCAGCACCAGAGCATCGAGCGGCAGACCACCTCCAGGTCCATCGCGGTGAGAGTCAGCCCCGGGCTCCTCCCTCCTCCTCTCTGGGGAAAACAGAGCTCTGGGTCCCAGTTAGATCGAGGCAACTGGATGTGGCTCTCATGACCCACAAGAGGCCCTCCAGCTTGTGAGGAGCCCTTCAGGAAGCCCAGGCCGTGACCAAGGGCCATCGTAGCCACAGGCCCTGTGCTTGAGGGGGGCCACGCTTGGAGCCCCCACCACTTGAGAAGAAGAGGAAGAAGAGATTGGATTTATACCCCGCCCTTCACTGCCCAAAGGAGTCTCAGAGCGGCTTACAAACTCCCTTCCCTTCCCCTCCCAACAACAGACACCCTGTGAGGTAGGCATGGGACTGAGAGAGCTCTTGATAGAAACTGCTCTTTTTCAAGGACAGCTCGTGACAGGACTATGGCTTTCCCAAGGTCACCCAGCTAGGTGCGAGTGGAGGAGTGGGGAATCAAACCCGGTTCTCCCAGATTAGAGAAGAAGAAGAGGAGGAGGAGATTGGATTTATACCCCACCCTTCACTCCCCGAAGGAGTCTCAGAGGGGTTTACAAATTCCTTTCCCTTCCCCACCCCACAACAGACACCCTGTGGGGCTGAGAGAGCTCGGACAGAAACGGCTCTTTTTCAAGGACAGCTCTTTTCAGAACTACAGTTTGCCCAAGGTCATCCAGCCAGGTGCAAGTGGAGGAGTGGGGAATCAAACCCGGTTCTCCCAGATTAGAGTCCGCGCTCTTAACCACGACACTAAAGCTTGAATTCAGGCACCACTGTTCTGAAGCCCACGTTGTTGCGGAGTTACGGCTGGCCCCCTCTGCCGTCTGAGACGATTTGTTGGGGCTTTTGTGGATTCCCCAGTAAATCAATTGCTTTCGCTCCTAGGAATCAATTCCTTTTGCTTGTACTTCGAGTAAAAAAAATAGTATCGTTAATTAGGTTTGCCTGTGTCGTTGGTAAAGTTTATATCTCCAGTACCTGGCGTTATGTTTTGTAGCAGACATGGCCCAGCCCTGCAAAGCAACTTTTATGTCAGACCCGGCCCTTGTAACAAACGAGTTTGACACGTCTGGTTATATCATACCTTGCCTCAAATACTCATAGAATCATAGAATGTTAGAGATCTATCCCATCCTGGTCGCCCTCTTCCAGACACGCTCGAGCTTGTCAACCTCCTTTCTAAACTGTGGTGCCCAAACCTGGACACAGGACTCCAGGTGAGGCCTGACCATAGCAGAATAGAGCAGAACTACCACCTCCCGTGATCTGGACACAAGGCTCCTGCTCATGCATCCCAAGATTGCATTAGCTCGGTTCTTCTCATTGTTTGGTGGTGGTCTTATGGAATCTGATTGCACTGAGAGAGCCAGTTTGGTGTGGTGGTTAGGAGCGCGGATTCTAATCTGGGAGAACCGGGTTTGATTCCCCACACCTCCACATGCAGCTGCTGGTGTGACCTTGGGTCAGTCACCAGTTCTCTCAGAGCCGTTCTCTCAAGTTCTCTCAGAGCTCTGTCAGCCCCACATACCTCTCAGGGTGTCTGTTGCGGGGAGGGGTAGAGGAAGGAGTTTGTCAGCCGCTCTGAGACTTCTTCGGGTAGTGAAGGGCGGGGCATAAATCCAGTCTCTTCTTCTGCAGTTTGCCTTATGCTATCTGATTGAACTGTTTTAAGGCCTGATCTCATCAGATCTTTGAAGCTAAGGAGGGTCGGTCCTGGCCAGTGTTCCCTCTAAGCTGAGTGAGTGTGAGCTAGCTCACAGTTCTTTAGCCTCCGGCTCACATCTTTTTGTCTTAGCTCAGGACGGATAGCTCCAGAGCAAACTGATTTATCCAGAAGCCAAATCGGCAGCTCACAACTTTAATGCCAGTAGAATTTTTGCTCACAAGACTCCACGGCTTAGAGGGAGCATTGGAGGCCACCAAGGAAGTCTAGGGTCGCTACACAGAGGCAGGCAAATGCCAAACCGCCGCTGAGCATCTCTTGCCTTGAAAACCTTCTGTGTGTCTCTATTGGTGTAGCCAGTTTGGTGTCGTGGTTAAGTGCGCGGACTCTAATCTGGGAGAACCGGGTTTGATTCCCCACTCCTTCACTTGCATCTGGCTGGATAGTCTTGGGCAAGCCGTAGTTCTGATAAGAGCTGTTCTTGGAAAAGAGCCGTTTCTGTCAAGAGCTCTCTCAGCCCCACCTACCTCACAGGGTGTCTGTTGTGGGGAGGGGAAGGGAAAGGAGTTTGTGAGCTGCTCTGAGACTCCTTTGGGTAGTGAAGGGCAGGGGATAAATCCAATCTCTTTTTCTTTTACCTCACAGGGTGTCTGTTGTGGGGAGGGGAAGGGGAAGGAGTTTGTGAGCCGCTCTGAGACTCCTTTGGGTAGTGAAGGGCGGGGTATAGATCCAATCTCCTCTCTTCTTATTCTTCTTTTAAACTGGATTATTTTTTTATTATTTTTTGCATGTCATCACGCTGCCCCTTCTAGGAAGCGCAGCGTACCACTGTTAGGTGGGAAGAAATAGATTGTTTCCTGGGCATTCTGAGAAGAGACGGCTGCGAAATTTTGCAAAATACAAAATGTCGTAGGGATCGCAGGCTGGACCCCTGCAATACGCATCTTTCTCTCATCCTCCCTTCTTGGGAGAACCCCTTGCCAAGCTGCTGGGAACTTGGCATTCAGCCGATCATTTCGTAGGGAGCAGATGGAGAGAGTCAGACAGAAGGGTAATAAAAGGATTTCGGAAAGCGAGAAGAAGAAGAAGAAGAAGAAGAAGAAGAAGAAGAAGAAGAAGAAGAAGAAGAAGAAGAAGAAGAAGAAGAAGAAGAAGAAGAAGAAGAAGAAGAAGAGATCACGGCAGCTTTGTCATGTGGCGGAAAGGATGTACTGATTCTATGTAAATAAATACGTAACTAATTCTCCCTCACCAGATCACGCAAGCTCTGTACGATGTGATCTCTGTGCCCGACTCCAAGGAACCCCTCCAGCGTCTTTATCCGGAGCTCCTGATGGTTCTCCTCGTGGAACTCCATTTCAGCCTGCAGACGGAAGCCCTAACAGATGCGAGTTTGCTCCGGAAGCAGTGCGGGCGGGGGGGCAGCCTCACCAGGTAGGTACCCGCAGAGGACGAAAGGGGTGAGGACCGAGGGGAGATTGCCTTTGGAAAGGGAATTCTGTAACACGGCCAGAGCCAAAAGTTACAAAGACAACCTAAGGTTCTAGGCGTTGTCTTTGAAGTGCCCGCGAACTCTTGGAGATTTTGAAAAATTTGAGCCTTTGCAGTATTTGGAATTTCGGGATCAGGTTTTCAAATGTCAGCAAGCTTTGAAAGTGTAGTTGAGTGGCCGAGCCTCTGCTCGGCATGCAGAAGGTCTCAGGTTCAATCCCCGGCATCTCCAGTTAGAAAGGACCCGGCAGGAGGTGATGAGAAAGACCTCTGCCTGAGACCCTGGAGAGCCTTGGAGAGGGGCCGTGGCTCAGTGGTAGAGCATCTGCTCGGCGCGCAGAAGGTCTCAGGTTCAATCCCTGAGACCCTGGAGAGCAGCTACCAGTCTAAGCAGGCAATACTGACTCTGAGGGACAAACAGTTCGATTCAGCATAAGGCACCGCCATGTGTCCATGTGTTTTCCATGTCATTCGCCACATGTTTTCAAACATACCTTTGCCTCAGTGACTACCACCGTCATGGGTCAGAAGGGAACGTGTCACCCGAGGGAGGCCTGAGTTGAGAGGCAAACCACCGGAACACGCTGCCTGAAACTCTAGGCAGGGCCTCCCAGCCGGCAGCGCATTCAGACCGCCAGATGACGGTTGTCCCTTTCATGTGCTGCTGGACTCCTTCCCGGGGCGTCTGGCTGGCTGGCTGCTGTTGGAAACACAATGCAGGACGGAGCTGGGTTTGCCCTGGGTGTGATCCAGCAAGGCAGCTCCTCTGTCCT
>NW_015172236.1:1720-3350 GCF_001447785.1 Gekko japonicus | reverse complement strand
TTCTTCACCCAAAGAGTGATTAACACTTGGAATTCACTGCCACAGGAAGTGGTGGCGGCTACAAGCATGGACGTCTTCAAAAGGGAATTAGATAAGCATATGGAGCAGAGGTCCATCAGTGGCTATTAGCCACAAGGTATAGATAGGGGCTCTGGGGCAAGTGATGCTCTGTCTTCTTGGTGCTTGGGGGGGGCAACAGTGGGAGGGGCTTCTAATGTCCTGGCCCCACTGCTGGACCTCCTGATGGCACCTGCTATTTTTGGCCACTGTGTGACGCAGAGTGTTGGACTGGATGGGCCTTTGGCCTGATCCAACATTGGCATCTCTTATGTTCTTATGTTCTTAAGCGCTAGCCAAGGTCCCTTGGAGAGCTGCTGTCCATCAGATGGTACAGAGCTATCCATCACCTTTCTATCCCACCCTTTCTCAGGGGTGATCAGGGAGCCTGAGGGCTTCGTCCTGCCTCCATTTTATTTTCACAACGACCCTGCGAGGCGGGTAAAAAGAAGAAGATACTGGATCTATACCCTGCCCGTCACTACCCAAAGGAGTCTCAGAGTGGCTGACGATCTCCTTTCCCTTCCCCTCCCTAAACAGACACCCAACCCTGTGAGGCAGGTGGGGCTGAGAGAGCTCTCCCAAGGACTGCCCTTGAGAGAACAGCTCAGAGAGAACTTGTGACTGACCCAAGGTCACACCAGCAGCTGCATGAGGAGGAGTGGGAATCCAAGAAGAGATTGGATTTATACCTTGCCCTTCACTACCCGAAGGAGTCTCAGAGGGGCTTACAGTCTCCTTTCCCTTCCCCTCCCCACAACAGACACCCTGTGAGGCAGGTGGGGCTGAGAGAGCTCTCCCGAGAACTGCCCTTGAGAGAACAGCTCAGAGAGAACTTGTGACTGACCTAAAGTCACACCAGCAGCTGCACGTGGAGGAAGTGGGGAGGACTGCGCTCCTAACCACTACATCAAACTGGTGCTGGTTAGGCTAAGGGAGAGAGAGAGAGAGAGAGCGACTGACTGAAGGTAACCGACTGCAGCTCCACCTACACATTACAAAGGCCTCGTGTTCATGGGGAATGATGCATTGTCCTCTATGAACATGAGTCCCCCATGAACACTACGTCTTCATACTGTGTAGCCAAACGTGTGGTGGGAGCTTTGTGTCTCCCCGACACACACTGGCTCTTTGGTGTAGCCAGTTTGGCATCGTCAGGAGCGCAGACTCTCATCTGGGAGAACCAGGTTTGATTCCCCACCCCTCCACATGCAGCTGCTGGCGTGACCTTGGGTCAGTCACGAGTTCTCTCAGAGCTTTCTCTCACGAGCAGTCCTCAAAAGAGCTCTCTCAGCCCCACCTACCTCACGGGGTGTCTGTGGTGGGGAGGGAAAGGGAAAGGAGATTGGGAGCCGGACTCCTTCGGGTAGTGAAGGGCAGGGTATACATCCAATCTCCTCCTCCTCCTGCTCTTCTTCTTCTTCTGCTTCCCCCCACAGGATACAGGGAGGTGGATCTAACCCCCGCACGCACACACACACAGTTTTTGCATCCTGAAACCACCCCTTGAAGTGGGGACCAGATGGGCCACTGGCCTGATCCAACATGGCTTCTCTTACGTTCTCTTACCCCA
>NW_015172236.1:0-1330 GCF_001447785.1 Gekko japonicus | reverse complement strand
CCACGGGAACTGCAGTGTTCCCTCTAAGCTGAGTCAGTGTGAGCTAGCTCACGGTTTTTTAGCCTCCAGCTCACACATTTTTGTCTCAGCTCACGAAGGACGGCGCCAGAGCAAGCTACTTGGTGCCGTAGCCAAATCGCTCGCTCACAACTTTAGTGCCAGTAGCTCACAAAGCAGAATTTTTGCTCACAAGACTCCACAGCTTAGAGGGAGCATAGGAAATACCAAAAATCAGCAACGTGCTTTTCATAGAATCATAGAATGTTAGAGTTGGGAGGGACCTTGCAGGTCATCTAGTCCAGCCCCCTGCACTCTGCAGGAGCAGAGCCGAAAGACAGCCCTACATACCTACATACCTACAACATACCCGGAAGCTGGTCGTCCAGCCTCGGCTTGAAAACGTCCAGCGAAGGAGCCTCCACCACCTCCCGAGGCAGTCTGTCCCACTGCTCAACCACTCTTACAGTCAGGAAGTGTCTCCTGATATTTAGCCAGTAACTACTCCCTTGTCATTTCACTTTGGAGGAAGCTTTGTGCTCACGAAGAGAGACTTTTTGCAGCGTTCCTTGAAAAATTTGGAGAAATATTTTGGTATTTGGCAACCTTGTGCTTGGAGAGATCTGTTGAACTCCCCGAGGAAGACGCTGAAATAGGAGGATAGCTGGACCTCTGTTGGAGGAAGGCTGAGCACTGATTCAAAATAGACTTAAAGGAGTCCTCCCTCTTAAAACTTTTGTATAATTAAGGAGGACTGATATTAACCAAGTTGTTGTGCAATATCTTTTGTGGTATATTAAGAGACGACACTTAGATGTTTTGAGATGTGATTCTTTCTATGTATTAAGGCTTATATGCAGGGTCATTTCGTAGAAAAAGAGGTGCCGGAGCTCATTAGCATAACTATTTGAGACATTTTATCATCGTCTGTAGCACGGTATTGGCTGGTTTTTGGTATCCCCTTCAAACTCACGCTGCAGTGATTGGCGAAGGGTAACTAATGCGGGCGCTCCATGTGTTTAGCTTTACGATGGAGACCCTCAAGCTGCTGTTGCTGCGCATAGGGTGCCGCTACGAGGTCACGTTCATGGAGAAGGAGAAGGGATGGGCCATGTTGCAGAGCGTCAGGGACCAGCTCCAGGGGGTGACGCTGCTGGCCAGGTGAGTTGCCGTTGCTGACGTGAGTGTCCACCCCCTTCCCCTCCGTAACCGGGCACCCAGGAAGGGGGGTTGCCAAGTGCCCCCTTGCCACAAGGCGGGAATGGGAGGGCTAGGGTTGCCAAATCTAGGCTGTGAAACTGTCAGACTCCCAGCAGAACCACTCTTACGCACG
>NW_015172235.1:14100-16235 GCF_001447785.1 Gekko japonicus | reverse complement strand
AACTCTTGAGATAAGACAAGACCTTAGATATTCTGGGCACATACAGAATGGTTTTTTGGGGGGGGATTTTGTGCCACAGCCTACCTCCCTGAACTGTTTTTCTCTGCAGTACCAACTTTTCCACAATTGTCCATGAGTTCCACCAAGGTTCCTTCCGCATATGCCTGAAATCCTAGATATTCTCAGTCTTCGAGTCAAGGTGATTTATGTTTGCGGCAAAACAGCATCCAAAAACCCCAGGGCAACAGCAGACTGGAACTGGACTGACGACTGAAGGGGGGGGGGGAAAGTAATGCTGAAAACACACAAAGAAACCCAAAATAAAAAGAAGGTTGGATTCGGTTTAACTCTCTTCAGTAGTCAGCCCGGCTTCAGCCTGCTGTGGCCCCGGGTTATTTGGAAGCTTTTTTACCCTGGACTTCAATTGCCTCAACTTGAACTCTGGAAAATCAGGAGTGGAAGGCAACTGCGCAAAGGGCCAATGAATTACTCAATTATAGCCCATAATAGTCTTCGGCCAGATACATCCAAGGGCTGATGGTTGGCAATGAAAAATTCTGGAATCTTCCAGATTCTGACAATTCCCCTCCAGGTAGTACGCAGTGGTCCCATTTATTATAGAGGAGAAACTTTTGGTTTTTGAACGGCATGTTGTGGAGGCTGTACGATTGTTTCGCTTACCTTTGAGCTGGAATGGTAGGCCTAGAAAGAAAGGATTGGATTTAGTGTACCTTTTGTTTTCCCTTGCTCAGATGTTGTTAATCAGTTATGTTGAACGGTATGCTTTTTTTTCATTTTGTAAGTGATGCCTGCTTATACAACTCAGAAAAGAGGTGCCAGACGTACAACATCATGAAGATATATCTGAACGGACCTAGGAGGAAGGAAGGCATCCTAGATATGTAACATCTAGAGGCAGGGTGGTATTCTCGCCAGAAAGATATATAGCTGAATAATATATGTGGTTTTAATTTCACTCTTAATGGTCTAATGAAATGTTTTTATATACATATATTCTCTGTATATGTTTTCAGTTATGTATTAAGTGTAAACCAAAGAGATTTTAAGTTATCTTTCTCTTTGAAAGAGGGAGATGTGGTTTAATGAGTCTTTAAGATCGCTTGGAGTTGTTATGTCCACCTGCAGGCCATTAGCAGAGTGGGTTTTATCAGTCCCCCACTTGCTTCGAGAAAACACGTTGTGTTATCTTGTGATAGCTGGATTAATATGAAATGCCTTCTTGCTTGCAGCCAGCAAAATATCACAGGATGCTTGTTCGTGTGTTAATTGAGGTGATAAGGGGGGGGGAGCAAAACGTCTTTCCCCAGATACATCCGGAAAGTGCAGGTAGGTCATGGAATTCTGGAATTGTCTAGGATTCTGGTAAATCTCTACTAGGCAACAGGCAGGGTTGCCAGGTTCCCCTTGGCCGCCGGTGGTGGATGGGGGAATTGAGTTGCCAGATCCAGGTTGGGAAATTCCCAGAGACGTGGGGATGGAGCCTGGGGAGAGTAGAGCGACCTCATTGGGGTACAATGCCATAGAGACCACCCTTCAAGGCATCCGCTTTCTCCAGGAGCAATGACTTCTTTAGTCTCTCAATAATTGCAGAAAGCTCAATGAAAATCTCCAAGGGAGAACTTCCGATTCCTCTGTGACAATCATTCAATTTTCCTGGATCAACTATACCTCAATGCTGAGGACTAAACCCCCAAACTCTTGAGATAAGACAAGACCTTAGATGTTCTGGGCACATACAGAATGTTTTTTTTAGGATTTTGTCCCCCAGCCTATCTCTCTGAACTGTTTTTCTCTGCAGTACCAACTTTTCCACAATTGTCCATGAGTTCCACCGAGGTTCCTTCTGCATTTGCCTGAAATACTAGGTATTCTCAGTCTTCAAGTCAAGGTGATTTATGTTTGTGGCAAAACAGCATCCAAAAAACCCAGGGCAACAGCAGACTGGAACTGGACTGACAACTGAGGGGGGGAAAGTAATGCTGAAAACACACAAAGAAACCCAAAATAAAAAGAAGGTTGGATTTGGTTTTAGTGCAGAACTGGGGGGAAAAAACACTCCCCGAATTAAAAAGAATGTTGAATTTGATTTCAGTGCAGAATTGCTTGGAGGACAC
>NW_015172235.1:8939-13111 GCF_001447785.1 Gekko japonicus | reverse complement strand
AAATTCCAAGAGATGTGGGGATGGAGCCTGGGGAGAGTACAGGGACCTCATTGGGGTACAATGCCATAGAGACCACCCTTCAAGGCATCCGCTTTCTCCAGGAGCAATGACTTCTTTAGTCTCTCAATAATTGCAGAAAGCTCAATGAAAATCTCCAAGGGAGAACTTCCGATTCCTCTGTGACAATCATTCAATTTTCCTGGATCAACTATACCTCAATGCTGAGGACTAAACCCCCAAACTCTTGAGATAAGACAAGACCTTAGATGTTCTGGGCACATACAGAATGTTTTTTTTAGGATTTTGTGCCACAGCCTATCTCTCTGAACTGTTTTTCTCTGCAGTACCAACTTTTCCACAATTGTCCATGAGTTCCACCGAGGTTCCTTCTGCATTTGCCTGAAATACTAGGTATTCTCAGTCTTCAAGTCAAGGTGATTTATGTTTGTGGCAAAACAGCATCCAAAAAACCCAGGGCAACAGCAGACTGGAACTGGACTGACAACTGAGGGGGGGAAAGTAATGCTGAAAACACACAAAGAAACCCAAAATAAAAAGAAGGTTGGATTTGGTTTTAGTGCAGAACTGGGGAGAAAAACACTCCCCGAATTAAAAAGAATGTTGAATTTGATTTCAGTGCAGAATTGCTTGGAGGACACTGCCGTGACTATGAACTAAAATGAGAGTGTGGAAAGGGCCCTACTGACCATTGGTGTAAAACAAGAATGGGAATTCTCAATGGTTTTCTCCCCTTTCTGCACTCTCCTCGTAATCCATGTTCACCGCTGTGTCCTCCAAGCAATTCTGCACAAAAATCGAGTTCAATCTGCTTTTTATCCCGGGACCCCCCCCCCCATTACATTGCCTCCCTTCAGTAGTCAGCCCGGCTTCAGCCTGCTGTGGCCCCGGGTTATTTGGATGCTTTTTTGCCCTGGACATCAATGGCTTCAACTTGAACTCTGGAAAATCAGGAGTGGAAGGCAACTGCACAAAGGACCAATAAATTACTCAATTATAGCACATAATAGTCTTTGGCCAGACACATCCAGGGGCTGATGGTTGGCAATGAAAAATGCAGGAATCTCCCAAGATTCTGACAATTCCCCACCGGGTAGCACACAGTGGTCCTATTTAGAATAGAGGAGGAACCTTTTGTTTTTGAACGGCATGTTGGGGAGGCTGTACGATTGTTTCACTTACCTTTGAGCTGGAACGGTAGGCCTACAAAGAAAGGATTGGATTTAGTGTACCTTTTCTTTTCACTTGCTCAGATGTTGTTAGTCAGTTATGTTCAACTGTATGCTTTTTTTTCATTTTGTAAGTGATGCCTGCTTATACAACTCAAGAAAATTAGAATAAAATGCCTTCTTGCTTGCTGCCAGCAAAATGTCACAGGATGCTTGTTTGTGTGTTAATAGAGGTGATAAGGGAGGGCGGGCCAAAAGGCGTCCCCGTTTCCCCAGACACATCCAGGAGGGGCCGGCACGTCATGGAAACTGCTGGAATTGTCTAGGATTCTGGTAAATCTCTGCTAGGCAACAGGCAGGGTTGCCAGCTTCCCCTTGGCCGCCGGTGGGGGATGGGGGGGATCGAGTTGCCAGATCCAGGTTGGGAATCTCCCGGAGATGTGGGGATGGAGCCTGGGAGGGGGGGAAAGGGACCTCAGTGGGGTACAATGCCATAGAGACCACCCTTCAAGGCATCCGCTTTCTCCAGGGGCACTTTCTTTAGTCTCTCAATAATTGCAGAAAGCTCAATGAGAAGCTCCAAGGGTGAACTTCCGATTCCTCTGGGTTTCGATTCAATTTACCTGGATCAACTATACCTCAATGCTGAGGACTAAACCCTGAAACTCTTGATATAAGACAAGACCTTAGATGTTCTGGGCACATACAAAAAGTTTTTTTTAGGATTTTGTGCCACAGCCTGCCTCCCTGAACTGTTTTTCTCTGCAATACCAACTTTTCTACAATTGTCCATGAGTTCCACCTAGGTTGCTTCTGCATATGCCTGGAATCCTAGATATTCTCAGTTTTCGAGTCAAGGAGATTTAGGTTTGTGGCAAAACAGCATCCAAAAAACCCAGGGCAACAGCAGACGAGAACTGGACTGACCACTGAAGGGGGGTAAGGTAATGCTGAAAACACACAAAGAAACTCCAAATAAAAAGAAGGTTGGATTTGGTTTTTGCTCAGAACACTGACCACTGAAGGGGGGTAAGGTAATGCTGAAAACACACAAAGAAACTCCAAATAAAAAGAAGGTTGAATTTGATTTCAGTGCAGAATTGCTTGGAGGACACTGCCGTGACCATGAACTAAAATGAAAGTGCAGAAAGGGCCCTACTGACCATTGGTGTTAAACAAGAATGGGAATTTTCAATGGTTTTCACCTAACTTCCACCGTTTCTGCACTCTCCTCGTAATCCATGTTCACCGCTGTGTCCTCAAAGGAATGCTTCAGAAAAATTGAGTTCAACCTCCTTTGGCCCAGGTTATTTGGATGCTTTTTTGCCCTGGACTTCAATGGGCTCCATCTGAACTCTTGAAAATCAGGAGTGGAAGGTAACTGCACAAAGGACCAATAAATTACTCAATTATAGCCCACAATAGTCTTTGGCCAGACACATCAAGGGTCTGATGGCTGGAAATGAAAAATGCAGGAATCTCCAAATATTCTGACAATTTCCCACCAGGTAGCAGGCAGTGGTCCCATTTATAATATAGGAGGAACCTTTGGCTTCTGAATGGTGTGTTGGGGAGGAAGACATACACTAAGGTTGAGATCAGAGCACATGCTCTATAATGGATGAGGCAAGAAGATGGCGGACAGGGCGAAAACTATATGAACAGGAAAAGAAGAAGAAATGTGGGGGCTCTACCATTATTTTGCTTACCTTTTA
The DNA here is from genome assembly GCF_001447785.1 of Gekko japonicus. Lineage (NCBI taxonomy): Eukaryota > Metazoa > Chordata > Lepidosauria > Squamata > Gekkonidae > Gekko > Gekko japonicus. Next base: position 10,209 of record NW_015172235.1, on the reverse strand, counting down.
TCTTTAGGCCTAGAAAGAAAGGATTGGATTTAGTGTACCTTTTCTTTTCCTTCAGTCAGATGTTGTTAGTCAGTTATGTTCAACGGTATGCTTTTTATCTCCATTTTGTAAGTGATGCCTGCTTATACAACTCAAGAAAATTAATATGAAATGCCTTCTTGCTTCCAGCCAGCAAAATGTCACAGGATGCTTGTTCATGTTTAAACAGAGGTGATAAGGGGGGGAAAGCCAAAAGTCTTTCCCCAGACACATCCAGAAGGTGCAGGCATGCCATGGAAACTGCTAGAATTGTCTAGGATTCTTCTAAATTTCTGCTACATAACAGGCAGGGTTGCCAGGTTCCCATTGGCTGCCGGTGGGGGATGGGAGGAAAGAGCTGTCAGATCCAAGTTGGGAAACTCCTGGAGATTTGGGGATGGAGCCTGGTGAGGACAGAGACCTCAGTGGGGTACAATCTGCAATCTGTAAAGATTTTTTTGCTTCTCAGTTCATGTTCATTTTCGCTTTAGCCCTAGAGAAAAAGGATTTGGTTCATTTCATTGCACCTTTTCTTTTTCCTCTGCTCAGTTATGTTCAATGATATGCTTTTCCTTTTTATTTGGTATTTATTTATTTAAAATATTCATTAGCCACCTTTCTTCCTTAGAGTGCCCAGGTGGCTTAAAACATAGATAAAGCACATAAGACATTAAAAACATTAAAACCAAGATTGAAATCACAGTTCCGGAATCCTAGTAACCTTAACCAAATGCAGTCCTAAATGGAACCATCTCCTAAAGACCAAAAGTGAAGGGTCTAGGTGCAGGAGCACTTCCCTGGGGAGGGTGTTCTACAATTGTCGGGCTGCTACTGAAAAAGTGCTCTCTCATGTAGCCACCAAATGAGCCTGTTTGATTGATGGGAGACACCGGAGGATCTCTCCCTGTCATCATATTTCCCAGGCAGGAAAATATGGGAGAAGTTGGTCCTTCAAGTACCCGGTCCTAAGCCATGTAGGGCTTTAAAGGTCAAAAGCAAAACTTTGAATTGGGCTTAGGAGTTAATTGGTAGAACAATTGCTGTAGTATTGGGGTCACGTGACTCAATAGCTGGTGCTAATCAGCAGTCTAGCTTCAGTCTCTGAACAATCTTCAAGGGTAGCCCTACATAGAGCACATTGCCGTAGTCCAGTCTGGATGTAACAATGGTACGGATTACTGTGGCTATATCTGACTGATTCGGGAACAGACACACTTTATGCACCAGCCAATGTTGGGCAAAAGCATTTTGA
>NW_015172235.1:7864-8659 GCF_001447785.1 Gekko japonicus | reverse complement strand
GATTCTGACAATTTCCCATAAGGCAGCAGGAAGTGGTCCCATTTATAATATAGGAGAAACCTTTGGGTTTTGAATGGTGTGTTGCGGAGGAAGACATACACAGAGGTTGAGATCAGAGCACATGGTCTAAAATGGACGAGGTAAAGAAGATGACGGAGAGGGCAAAATATATATGAATAGGGCAAGAAGAAGAAATGCGGAGGCTGTACGATGATTTTGCTTACCAATTAACTGGACCGATAGGCCTAAAAAGAAAGGATTGGATTTAGTGTACCTTTTCTTTTCCCTTTGCTCAGATGTTGTTAGTCAGTTATGTTCAATGGTATGCTTTTTTCATTTTGTAAGCAATGCCTGCTTATACAAGTCAATAAAATTAATATGAAATGCCTTTTTGTTTGCAGCCAGCAAAATGACACTGTTAATAGAGATGATAAAGGGAAAAAACCAAATGTCCTTCTTCAAACACATGCAAAAGGTGCAGGCAGGCCATGGAAACTGCTGGAATTGCCTAGGATTCTGGTAAATCTCTGCTAGGCAACAGGCAGGGTTGCCAGGTTCCCTTTGGCCGCCGGTTGGAGATGGGGGGATCGAGTTGCCTGATCCAGGTTGGGAAGCTCCCGGAGATTTGGGGATGGAGCCTGAGGAGAACAGAGACCTCAGTGGGATACAATGCTATAGGGGCCACCATGCAAAGCATCCGTTTTCTCCAGGGGAACTGATTTCTTTAGTCTCTCAATAACTGCAGAAAGCTCAGTCTAAATCCGGCTCAGTCTAAATCCGGCCCTGGGCGGATCG
>NW_015172235.1:0-6884 GCF_001447785.1 Gekko japonicus | reverse complement strand
TGATGTCTCAAAATAAAAAATAAAATTTTAAAAAACGCACTTTTGCAGCATTAGCACTATGCCTGCCTAAGTGGGGAGGCAAGTCACGCTTGGGGAAGGGGCGGTGGTGGAGAGTCCTCCAGGCAGACCAGAGAGTCAGGAGTCCTCTAGGCAGCCCAGAGAGGCAGGGGCCCAGTTTGGTGTAGTGGTTAAGTGTGCAGACTCTAATCTGGGAGAACCGGGTTTGATTCCCCACTCCTCCACTTGCTCCTGCTCATGTGACCTTGGGTCAGTCACAAGGTCTGGCACAGCTGTCCTTGAAAAAGAGCAGTTTGTTTCAGTGTTCTCTCAGCCTCACCCACTTCATAGGGTGTCTGTTGTGGTGAGGGGAAAGGAAAGGAGTTTGTAAGCCACTCTGAGACTCCAAGTGAAGGGTGGGGTATAAATCTTCTTCTTCTTCTTCTGGATGGAAGTTGTGGGGCCTTGGCAGGAAGTCGGGTGGCAAGGCCCCGAAATGCCCCACTGTAGCTATGAGCCTGCACTGTGGTGGCCATGAATTCAAATGAGAGTGCGGAAATGGCCCTACTGACCATTGGTGTAAAAAAAGAATGGGAATTCTCAATTGTTTTCTCCTAACATCGGCCCTTTCTTCACTCTTGTTATGTCTGCTGACCGCAACTGGGGGCCAGCGAGTACCCCCCGAGCTTGACTCTGTATGAACAATGGGTACTAGGCTCCTACTCTCTCCACTGGGGAACCAATAGGACCGTGGCGGGAGATTTAAACCCACCAACGGGACCAAGGGGAGTGTCCCCAGGTATGTATATAGTTGGCCAGCCGGCCATTAGTCTTTGTCTTTGTTGTGTACCAGTCAAATGTGCTGATCAATAAATCGGTCTCAGTGGTTTCTACATGCGTCTAACCCACAACACTTCAATTCTCCTTTTAATCCATGCTCACCGCTGTGTCCTCCAAGCAATTCTGCATGAAAATCGAGTTCAACCTTCTTTTTATTGCGGGGCCCCCCCCCCCATTTTGCATTACGTTGCCTCCGTTAAGGGGTCAGCCTGATTTCAGCCTGCTGTGGCCCCAGGTTATTTGGATGCTGTTTTGCTATCGACTTAATTTGCCTCAATTTGAACATTGAGAAAATCTGGAGTGGAAGGCAAATGACTCAATTATAGCCCACAATAGTCTTTGGCAAGACATATTCAGCAGCTGATTGTAGGCAATTGAAGGTTTTCGAATCTCCCAAGATTCTGACAATATCCCACAAGGTAGAAGGCAGGGGTCACATCCTGTCATATATATAATTCTATTTTCGTCTCTCAAGGTTCAATGCGCGCCAAAATAGGTTGGCCACATGAACTGCCAGTCAGAAGACGCTGGCTGGGTTGGCTGGCTGCTTTGTGGAGTCCCACCCACGTCAGCCCTGGCCAGCGCCTTCAGCTCACTCTACTCTGGTCCTCAGACAGGATGGGACTGTCGTCAGGGTAAGCCAGGTGAAGGCCTACACAGGCCTCGTGCTGCCTTTCCCTGTCCACCTGGCAAGCCAGACGGACAGGGGAAAGCCTCCAAAGGCCGACTGTCACGTCCCCCAGCCCGCCCGGTGAGCAGGACAGATGGGGAAAGCCTCCAATGGCCCCGCGCCGCCTTCCCCTTCCCGCCCAGTGAGCTGGACAGACAGGGAAGCCTCCACAGGCCCTGCGCCGGGGATGCCGTACGCAGTTTTTTGGGGAGGCCATTTGGCCTCCGCCAGCCTTCCCTACGCCACCCACGCTGGCCTGCCAGTGTGCCCCAGCTGCGGGGGGGGGGGGGGGGCGATCAAGCCACTTGAAGGGGAGGCGGTTTAACCCCCTTCCCCTTCCTTCCTGGCCTGTGGGCTTCCTTGCTGTCCCCATGGCTGTGGGAGGGCTGAGCGAGCTGATGGAAATGGAGGTGGTTGACACCCCGTCCCCCTTCCTCCTCAGCCCCGGCGACCGCTGGTTTATGCCGCCTCCCCTTCCCTGTCTTAGCTGGCTTGCTCAACCTCCCCACGTGGCAGGCGGTGGAGGGACCCTGCTCATATTCACAGGAGTGGGACTCGCACTGGCATGGGAGGGTGCCGCGGCCGTCCACCCACACTACCGCTGATTGCATTCATGCCTACAACGGGCCATCCTCCTAGTTTATAATATAGGAGGAACCTTTGGCTTCTGAATGGCATGTTGGGGGGGAAGACATAAACTAAGGTTGAGATCAGAGCACATGGTCTAAAACAGACGAGTCAAAAAAGATGGCAGAGAGGGCGAAAAATATATGAACAGGGCAAGAAGAAGAAATGTGGAGTCTGTACAGTTATTTTGCTTACGTTAGAAATCGACGGGCATTCCTAGAAAGAAAAGATAGGATTTAGTGTACCGTTTCTTTTCCCTTTGCTCAGATGTTGTTAGTCAGTTATGTTCAACATTATGCTTTTTTTTTTGTAAGCGATGCCTGCTTATACAACTCAAGAAAACTAATATGAAATGCCTTCTTGCTTTCAGCCAGCAAAATGTCACAGGATGTTCATTCGTGTGTTAACAGAGGTGATAAGGGGAGAAAACCCAAAAGTCTTTCCCCAGACACATCCAAAAAGTGCAGGCAGGCCATGGAAATGGCTGGAATTGTCTAGGATTCTGGTAAATTTCTGCTAGGCAACAGGCAGGGTTGCCAGGTTCCCCTTGGCCACCGGTGGGGGATGGGAGGAAAGAGCTGTCAGATCCAGGTTGGGAAACTCCTGGAGATTTGGGGATGGAGCCTGGGGAGGACGGAGACCTCAGTGGGGTACAATGCCATAGAGTCCACCCTCCGTAACATCCATATTCTCCAGGGAAACTGATCTCTGTTGTCTGAACTGTAATTTCAGGGCATCCCCAGGTCCCACCTGGAGGCTGGCATCCTTAGGGGAGTGGTCACCCCAAAATGGATGACCCCTGGCATTTCTGAGTGGCAGATACCTAGTCAGACTGACATAGAGCCTGTGGTTCAAAACGGACAGGGCCAAAAATGATGGTGGAGAAAGTAAAGATAGGAATCTGGAATCTGTAAAGTTTTTTTTGCTTACCGGATCAAGCTCCCAATCTCTTTAGCCCTAGAGAAAAAGGATTAGGTTTATTTCATTGCACCTTTTCTTTTTCCTCTGCTCAGTTATGTTCAATGATATGCTTTTCCTTTTTATTTGGTATTTATTTACTTAAAATATTCATTAGCCATCTTTTTTCCATAGAACGCCCAGGTGGCTTAAAGCATAGATAAAGCACATAAGATAAAAGACATTAAAAACATTAAAACCAAGATTGAAATCACAGTCCCAGAATGCTAGTAATCTTAACCAAATGTAGTCCTAAATGAAACCATCTGCTGAAATCCAAAAGTGAAGGGGCCAGGTGCAGGAGCACTTCCCTGGGGAGGGTGTTCTACAATTGTCGGGCTGCCACTGAAAAAGTCCTCTCTCATGTAGCCATCAAATGAGAATCTTTTATTTATGGGAGAGTCCAGAGGATCTCTCCCTGTCATCTTAATTCTCAGGCAGGAAAATATGGGAGATGTTGGTCCTTCAGGGACCCGGTCCCAAGCCATGTAGGGCTTTAAAGGTCAAAAGCAACACTTTGAATTGGGCTTAGGAGTGAATTGGTAGTACAATTGCTGTAGTATTGGGGTCATGTGACTCAATAGCTGGTGCTAATCAGCAGTCTAGCTGCAGTCTCTGAACATCTTCAAGGGTAGCACTACATAGAGCACATTGCCGTAGTCCAGTCTGGATGTAACAATGGTACGGATTACTGTGGCTATATCTGACTGATTCGAGAACAGACACACTTTATGCACCAGCCAATGTTGGGCAAAAGCATTTTGAACCATCACAGCCCCTTGGTTTTCTATAGTGATCACTGTGTTGAGCGACCCTCCCAAGTTGCAAACCTGGTTTTTCAAGGGGAGTATAATCCTATCCAACACAGGTGAGATCTCGTCACTAGGTCTCCCTTTCTACTATCCCAGAAAACCTCTGTCTTGTCAGGATCGAGTTGCATCTGGTTCACCTTCATCCAGCCCATTACTGATCCAAGCACTGGTTCAGAACATCAAGAGCATCCATGGGATCATATACAGTGTAATGGACTTCCAGTATGGCGCATTAGCGGGCGGGCGGGAGCGCGAGGTGCTCCGTCCCTGCCCGAGCCACTTTTACCTTGTTCGGACCCCTCTGCTTGTCAGGCGGGCGAGACCAGCACCCGGGTGGTGGGAGCTGGTGCAGGGGGTGCTTTTTTCTGCCCCCCATTTTCGGCAAGGCAGGGGGTGTCTGGTTACAGCCCCGACGCCGAGGTAATTGAATGGAGAAACATGGCTACCAGCCATGTCTTCACTAAACGCGACCATCCGCTTTGTTTTTAACTTCAAGTTTGAATAAAATTAGGAGCTACAACACGGAGAAAAGAAAAGCTGGAGAAGGACCGGGATTTGGAAGAAGAGGAAAGGTTGAAGAAATTATGAAAGACCCCAATAAAAAAACGATGTCCAAACGGGTAAAGTAAAGCGGCCGGAACTTAAACTGGACTAAATGATAGACTTAGAAATACACGGGGGAAGAGAAAAGGTGTGCTGACGTTTATGGATGGGCTTAGCTATGTGTCCCACGAGCAAGAGAAGAACATTTTGGATTAGAACTTAAAAGTGTTGGCTTGCTGGTTTGAAATGGAGAATATAATTGGCAATGGAGAGGAACTTGATAAAGAGGCAGAAGATGTAGAGATGGATTGGGAACAGTTCCTTAGAGCTGTAAAAGAGGCAGTGATAAGAGGCTGCGAAGAAGCATGTGCTCAAATAAGAAAGAAATATAATATACAGACAGAAACACACGAACAATGTGTAGGGGAGGAAGAGGAGGAGCAACTAAAGAACAGCGATTGTAGCAAAGAAGAGAATTTGAGTGAAGGTGTAGACTCTGAAAGCCTGCCAAGGGAAATAATAAGTACAGTGGAGAATTTTTGTGACTTTAAACCTAGATTACTAAAAGAGCATGGACACGATTTCAACCCTGCACAGGAGAAGAGAAAAAGAAGGCCTAGAAGAAGAAAACGGAGGGCATGGAAATTTAAAAAGGAAAGTAGATTCTGGAATGTAGAGGGATCAATGATTGAAGGGGGAAAAGATGGAAGGCAAGGACTGATTAAAGGGCGCAGGCATAGGGACATGTTGAGGCAGAAAAGTAGACTACGGCCCCTGCCACACGGGCAGGAAACTGCAGAGGAGAAGTGTGGCTGTTTGCCCCGGGGCAAACTAACATGCAGTAAAGCGATCAGACCTACTGTGGAGGTTCTGTGGAGGTACTGTGGAGGTTCCATGGCAAGGGAGAGGTGCCGATCACAACACACGCCTGCGCGCAATGAAGAAGCGCGCGGCACGGCGAACTGGTTTTTTTTATTGTGTACACTACGAACGCGCATGCTCCGTTGGGTGCGTGTGCGCATCCACGGAGACGTGGGGGAAAAAAACCCTTTTCCGCAAGGGGACATGGGCGGGCGCCGGATACCACCGGAAACGCGATCAGACGCCCGCCCTTGCCCCGCAGTTTCTGGAAACTAGTACCTCCAAGGTACTAGTTTTTTGCTGCACTTTTTCGGCAGGAAGCCTCAGTTGTGCCACGGAAGCACTACGCTTCCCAGATGTGCTGGTGAGATCGCGACCGGAAACTCCGCTTGTCTTCCGTATCTCTTGCGTGGCTAATGTTGCGTGTGACCGCAGCCTACAAATGTTTAAAAGAAATAACACGTTATATGAGGGAGAGAGCTTGGCTATGGCTATAAGATCAAATGGGAACTGACTAAAATTTACTGACTAATGAATTATTGTACCTGTAATTGTATTTTTTTATGTGTAATGGATAATAGGTGGTGATTAGGAGGTGTATAGATAATGGGTATAAGTAGTGGATGATGAATGAAAGAGTAATGGAGTAAATACATTGGAATATGGTTAAATTAATTAATGGATTATTAGAATGATTGTGAGTAGTATAGACATTAATTGATCATGGTAGGCTATAAATGAAATAATTAAAATGATTAGAAGATTTTAAGATTAATGTTATAAAATAGAAATATTTAAAATTTAAGATTAGTTAAATTTAAGGTATTTAAGAATATTGGTATGATAAATTATGATAAATTATTGGGGAAAGGATTGAGTTTGAATGAAGTGCTGTGTTAATCATGTGATAATTATGAGGAAAAAATTGATTTAATGTATTTAATTATGAACATAACAATATTGGTGTTAGTGGATACAGGGGAATGATGTGAAGGGATGTTTTGATTGGATGGGGTTATTTCTGGTAATAATGATTAGTCTGATGGTGTTTGGTTTAAAAATTTATTTTTGATAAAAGGGTTTGATACGTTAGAAGTAGATTGAACTAAGCCAGAGAAGCCTTGACTGTATATAATGAAAAAGATAATGTATAAGGAAATAGAAAGTAAAGCTTGGAAATTAAAATGGAGATAAAGATTCTAGTAGAAAACTAAGGGATTAATACAATGCTTAAAATGTGGGGAAAACAGAAAATTATACATAAAAAATAAAAAGAGATTAAAACTTATTTATAAAATTATAAATTTAAGCCCATATATGGAATGCAGAAAATTGTTTATGAGGTATGAGATGGTATTTGTACAATCATGAAAGGTTTACAATGCAGATAAGAATTTTTGGATGTAATAAACCCTAGAAAGATATGATGGTCCAAAATGCGGGAATATAACGAAAGAGAAAAAGGGAAGATGTTTAAATGAAATGAAATATGAAGGATATGTTATTCTGTGTTGTTTAAAAAAGTACATGCGGTACAAGAAGTTTGTATCTATGAAATCTGTGTAACTCCATATGAT
>NW_015172234.1:11401-16477 GCF_001447785.1 Gekko japonicus | reverse complement strand
TGGCTCTCCAGGGTCAAAGGCTGAGGTCTGTAACGTCACTTACTACATGATACTTTGAACTGGAGATTCCAGGGATTGCACCTGGGACATTGTGCATGCCTAGTAAGTGTTATACCAATTAGTCACATCCCCTGCCGTGTAAAGCTTCAGTCACAGTGGTGATTGTTGAAATTGTATTTTTAGTGACGTTACATTTTCAGCATGATTGTCTGAGCGTTGACTCCAGTTCTGAATATAACATAGATCTTGATCAGGATGTGTTCATTTCTACATCCAGAATCAGATCAAGATGGGTCACCAACCATGTTAGTCTGATTGTAGCAGTAGAAAAGAGTAAAATTCCAGAAACCCCTTAAAGACAAACAAAATTAGTTAAAATGTTGTTAAAAAGCTCATATTCTGCCACAAATTTGGTAGTGGTTCGGTGTAGTGGTTAGGAGTGCGGACTCTAATCTAGCCACCCTGAGCCCGCTTGCAGGGAGGGCAGGGTATAAATTTGATAATAATAATAAAAAAATAATAATCTGAGAGAACTGGGTTTGATTCCCCACTCCACATGCAACTACTGGTGTGACCTTGGGTCAGTCACAAGTTCTCCGAGAGCTGTTCTCTCACAAGCAGTCCTCGAAGGAGCTCTTTCAGCCCCAACTCCCTCACAGGGTGTCTGTTGTGGGGAGGGAAAGGGAAAGGAGATTGTAAGATGCTTTGAGACTCCGAGTGAAGGGCAGGGTATAAATCCAATCTCTTCTTCCTCCTCTTTAAGGTGCTCCTGGACTCTTACTATTTTCTACTAGACCCAGATTCAACATTATCAGCTTTAAATTTGGGCGGAAAAGTGTATGTTGTAAAAGTCAATGGAATTTATTTTTATTATTTGTTTATTTAAGAGACTGTATTGTTATGTGGTTTTTCTACTCAAAAAGCACTCTAAGGCAGTTTGCAATTAATAGTAAAAATAAATACAACATTTAATGTACAGATAAATAAAACAAGCCAAAGATACCCACGCATTCTATAAAGGCAGTTATCATATGCATATCGTGCTGGAGAAGACTCTTGAGAGTCCCTTGGACTGCAAGGAGATCAAATCAGTCAATCCTAAAAGGAATCAACCCCGACTGTTCCCTGGAAAGCCAGATACTGAAGCTGAAGCTCAAATACTTTGGCCCCCAAATGAGAAGGGAGCCCTCACTGGAGAAGACCCTGATGCTGGGAAAGACTGAAGGTCAAAGAAGAAGGGGACGGCAAAGGATGAGATGGTCAGACAGTGCTATCGAGGTGACGAACATGAAATTAAGCAAACTCCGGAGCACTACGGCAGATGGAAGCGTGGCGTGATCTGGTCCATTGGGTGCCAGATTAGGAAGTTCTATAGCCAAGGTGCCACCACAGAAAATACCCTGTCCCCACAGCCACCTGCCTAACATCCAAAGGCACAAGCACTCATGGAAAACCCTCTGACATATACTGTAATTGGACGGCAGGGTGATACGGGATAATAAATAGTTGGTAGGAATTTAGACTGAGCGAACAACCTGTGAAGACAACCAGGGAGATCAGGAGTACATTGGTAGTAATATTTGATTTTAAAAAGCCAATTAGAATGTGTGTGGGGTTGCCATCTGGGCATCCACAGTTCAAGCCCTTGCAAGAGTCTGAATCTTCGGAGTGAGCTACAGACAATAAACATTTCCGTTTCTAAAGGAGACCTGTCTACAAGGGGTATTCCTTTGTGAGAGTTTCTACAGTAGGCAACATTTCTCTGTACCTTTCATCATATACAGGAGCTGCGGTGGCTCAAGTGGTCAAGACGCTGAACTGCAGGCTGTGGAAGGTCGGTAGTTCAGCAGTTCAAGACCCGAGTTGCCGCATGACGGAGTGAGCTCCCATCTCTAGTTCCAGCTCCTGCCAACCTAGCAGTTCGAAAGCAAGAAATTGCAAGTAGATAAATAGGTACCACTTCGGTGGGAAGGTAACAGTGTTCCGTGCACCTTGGTGTTTAGTCATGCCGGCCACATGACCACGGAAACGTCTTCGGACAGCGCTGGCTCTTTGGCTTTGAAACGGAGATGAGCACCGCAACCCTAGAGTCGGACTCGACTGGCTTTCGAGTGAGGGAACCTTTACCTTTACCTTCATCATATACAAACAGAACCGGAACTACACTGAGAGGTTGGAGATAGCAGTGGCTTCCTCAAAGTGGAGAAAACCCTGCATTTTCTGTTTGGACGCTCACGTTCATATTTTCCTCTCACAGCTCCCAGCCTCAGGACATGAATAAGCAGCTGGATTTCAGCCTATTGTGATGGATCCAGCTCAGCTTCTCTGACCATGTTGTCCTTACAAATGAAGATCATGGGGTCGCACAATGTCTGGGCCGGTCGCTTTTTTGGAGACACGTCAGGCGGCGCAATAGAGGAGACGAACGAAAAAGAAAGCATGGCGTTGCTGTCAGGTTTTGCTTCGAGGGTGAGAAATTCCGCAGGGGGTGTTTCCTTCTCGGATATGTATCTTATACATACTGGGCCAGTCACCTGTGCTGTGAGGATTGGGTCACCATCTTTATGCTTGGCAGTGATATATGCCACCCCCGTTTCAGCTGCATCAAGATCTTGGGTGAGGCTGCGTGGGAGATCAGGACTGAAAAACAAACAAACCAAAAAGGAAAATTAACAAGCTGAATTCTGGGCCAGAAAGACGGTCCAGTTATCACCGGCATAGGGAACCCAAAGGTGAAAACCCACATAGGCAGGGCTCATTTCGTAGAAAAATTTTAATGTTAAAAAGCTCATACTTTTTAGAAAAAGAGGTGCAGGAGCTCATTAAAGCCAGTTTGGTGTAGTGGTTAAGTGCGCGGACTCTAATCTGGGAGAACCGGGTTTGATTCCCTACTCCTCTACTTGCACCTGCTGGATGACCTTGGGCAAGCCATAGTTCTGATAATAGCTGTCCTTGAAAAAAGAGCAGTTTCTGTCAGAGCTCTCTCAGCCCCACCTACCTCACAGGGTGTCTGTTGTGGGGAGGAGAAGGGAAAGGAGTTTGTAAGCCACTCTGAGACACCTTTGGGTAGTGAAGGGCGGGGTATAAATCCAATCTCTTTTCTTCTTCTTCATTAGCATAACTTATCTGCATATGCCACACTCCCTGACATCACTGGAAGTGTGTCAGAAGGCAACACCCACCGCTCAGGCTCCACTGGACTGTTTTGGATTGCTAGCTATTGGGGGGGGGGAATGTGCAGATCTGTCCTCGCAGAGGAGGGAGAGCTTGTACCTGAATAAAACTTGGTCTTAAAGGTGCCACTGGACTGTTTTTGGCCGGGGGGGGGGGCCCCGCGGCTTCCCCGGCTCGTTTGCCCGGACTGGGGGCTGCTGGGGGCAGGGGGTGGGGCTTGTTGCATGTGCTCTTTACTGCCGGAGCTCCGCTCTTGTGCACTCCTGCAGGAAATGACCCCTGCACATAGGAGTCTGTGCATTTATACTTGCATTTATTTATTTATAGCCTGCTTTACTCCATTGGGATTCAAAGCGGCTTAGAACATCCTGTCCTCCATTCTCTCACAACAGCCCTGTGAGGTAGGCCAGAATGAGGGTTTGTGATGGGCCCAAGGTCACTCAGCGAGCTTCTGTGGTAGAAGTGTGGGTGTGAATCTGGGTTGTCTAGGATCTTACTCCGCCATCCTATCCACTATATACACTATATACACTGGCTCTCTCACACTGTGTAACTGGCAGGGAAGCTGGAGCCAAGTGGAGTGGAAGGTTTTGGTTGCCAGCAATGCTCCCTTCTAAGATGTGGAGTCTGGTGAGCAAAAATTCTACTTGGAGAGCGACCGGCATTGAGCGAGTGATTTGGCTCCTGCATAAATTAGTTTGCTCTGGAGCCATCCTTTCGTGAGCTAAGATGAAAACTCTTGAGCCGGGGGCTAAGAAACTGTGAACTAGCACACACTAGCCCAGCTTAGAGGGAACACTGGTTGCCAGGCAACAAAGAGTAGCAGATAAGATCCAGGTGGGGAAAGGATAGGGATGGGAGGGACTGTAAGGACTGTTGTTTCCTGTGATTCAAGAGCCGGAAAAGAAGGCACAGAGGAGGTGAATTCAGACCTTCAGAACATGAGCATAAAATGTCCTGATCTGGATAGCCCAGGCAAACCCAATCTCATCAGATCTCGGAAGCGAAGCAAGGCCGACCCTGGCAAGTAATTGGAAGGGCGACCTCCAAGGAATATCAGGACTCAGGAGGCGGAGGCAGGCTGCCGAGCCACCTCTCTGAAAACGTCCAAAACCCCACTCGGGGTCGCCAGAAGCTGCCATGACTTCCAGACATGCAAGCACAAACGCACATGCGTGCACACAAAATGAATACCCCCCCACACAAAAAAAAATGAGGACGATGTGTTCGGAGTGGTGGAGTGTGGTTGTATTTTAGCAGCTCAGATCCCAAACTCCATGTGTTGGCTGGACTTTCTGCACACAGCATGATAACAGATTAACTGGAGAGCCCACACAAATGCACAGAATGTTCTGTGTATAGAAGACCTACTCAAAACATTGGCCCCTCTCACACGGAGGATTTGCCGCGCTAAAGGCACGAATGTCATGTGGATTTTCGGGGCGCGATCACACCGCAACATCTGGGAAGCGTAGCGCACCCATGGCCAACCCGTGGCATCCCACCGAAGATGCACAGTAAAAAACTACCTCGGAAAGTGCACTAGTATCCAGAAAACGCGGGGCAGGGGCGGGCGTCTGATCGCGGGAGCGCGAGTATCCCGAGGCATCCGGCGCCCGTCCACATCCTGTCGCAAACCGGATGTTTTTTGTAAGTGCATGCACACAAACACATAACTGAAAGCAGTGCTGCTCTGCGGAATTGCACATGCACACAAATGCGCAACACTTGCCGTGCCGCTTCTTTGCCACACTGCAGCATCACTGTGTGATCGCCAGCTAACAGCCTAAGCGCGAAGACTCAGGGGACCGTGTGATCGGGCTACCACACTTTATTTTGCTCCGGGGCAAACAGCCATGCCTCCCCCCCCCCCCCCCACCCCCTCCGTCACACCGTCGCGGC
>NW_015172234.1:7670-11382 GCF_001447785.1 Gekko japonicus | reverse complement strand
CACTGCCCCCCCCCCCCCCCCCCCCCCGTTATCTGGCCCATGTGACTGGGGCCATAATAGAAGGAGTTTACTCTGGGGATTACCATTCCAGGACAAGGTACAGCCGTAAATCCCAGAACTCGGTGTGATTCACTGGGGACTGCCCCAGCATACTTTGCATTGCAATATCTTAGGGCGTTTTGGGATGTGTTCTTGGGTTAGGTTTACCAGCTCCTGGTGTGGCCTGGAGATATTCCAGAATTACAACTCCAGAGTACACCGATTAGTTCTCCTGGAGAAAGCAGTTAGGAGGATGGATGGACTCTGTGACCATTATACCACCCTGAGGCCCGTCCCTGGCCTAAACCCAGCCTTCCCCAGGCTCCGACCACCCCACTCAAACACCCGGAATTTCCCAACCCAGAGTTTTCAGCCCCGCCTTGGGGACATTTTCAGTTTTGGGTTGTAAAGCAAAAACGCAGATCTCACAGATGCTCAGGGCCGTAGCCAGGATTTTTGACTTCACGGGGCTGTTAAATAAATCAGGGGGCACTGTGTCAGGAGTGAGAAGAAGAGGAGGAGGAGATTGGATTCATACCCCGCCCTTCACTACCCAAAGGTGTCTCAGAGCGGCTTACAATCTCCTTTCCCTCCCCCTCCCCACAATAGACACCCTCTGAGGTAGGTGGGGCTGAGAGAGCTCTGACAGGAACCACTCTTTTTCAAGAACAGCTCTTATCAGAACAATGGCTGGCCCAAGGTCATCCAGCCAGGTGCAAGTGGAGGAGTGGAGAATCAAACCTGGTTCTCCCAGATTAGAGTCCGCGCACTTAACCACTACACCAAACTGACTTTTAAAGTTTAAAAAAGTGATGGGGGTTGACTGGAGTAGGGAACAGATGTGCCCTGTGGCGTGCCTTGCCCGCAGCCTGCCAGAGGTACACTGTCGGCTGGTAGGGCAGGGCGACGGCTCAGCTTGGCATGGCCGTGGCACACGTGAAAAATAAAATAAACCAGCTGGATGGGAGGTGGGGAGGCCTGGGTGGTAAGTTGGGGGGGGGGGGCCTGGCTCCGAGATGCCCCGCTGTAGCTATGGGCCTGCAGACGCTCCCAAAATACTTCACCTTGGGAAATGCAGGACTCGCTTCCTGACGGTCTTCAGCACAATGGCTGCCACGGCGAACACGAAGATGCTCCCGCAGAGAGACAGCATGATGACCTCGTAGGTTCGAGAGGAAGGGCCTAAGCGCAGAGGTCGAAAGCCATTATGTTAACTTTTCCAATGACCACCTTAAATTAACATCTTGAGCTCTTGGGTCAAGTTGTCTTTATCCCCCTCTCTGGACGAGGCGGTATACGGCAACTAGATGTCAGGTAGCCCTGTCATAGAGCTGGAATGTGGAGGGGTGCACCGCCTCCTCGTTCCCAGCTCACCCCTGTCTAGCTTCTGGCTGCTATCTCTGGCCTGACCTTGTTGCCATTCTCCAGCTGCAAATTAACTTGCCTGGGAATGTTAACGGCTTAGGCGCTTAGACGCTTACTTGCTTCTTGCTGCCTGCGTGCGCGAAATATACTCATTGGCTTGGGCTCATGCGGGAAGTTTGATTATGCTATAAGTCAGTGGCCATCATATTGCAGGTCATTCCTGACACAAGCTGTATACTCGTTCTTTAGTACTGGACTGCCAATAAAGCACTTATCTTCTTAAGAAGCCTTGTGTGTGTGGTGTAACCTGGCCAAGGAGCCTGACACTAGCTAGGGTTGCAAACCGGTTCTTCCGGAACGGCAGCTGATCTTCAGACTGCAGAGATCCGTCCCCCGGAGGAAATGGCAGCTTTGGAAGGTGGACTCTATGGTGTCCAGGGTGGCCGGCTCTGAAGCTGGGAAAATACCTGGAGATTTTGGGGGTGGAGCCTGGGGAGGGCGGGGTTTGGGGAGGGGAGGGGAGGGGCCTCGGCACGGAATAAGGCCGTAGAGTCCACCTTCCAAAGCAGACATTTTCTCCGGGGGAACTGATGTTTATTGGCTGGAGATCGATTGTAAGAGTGGGACATCTCCAGGTGCCAACTGGAGGCTGGCAACCCAAATAGTATCACAGCCCCACTGAGCTCCTTCCCACCCCAAGACTGTCTAGTCACTGGTCGCCAGCTCTGGATTGGGAATAGGGTTGCCAGGTCCCCCCTAGCCACCGGTGGGGGATGGGGGGGAAGGTGGCCAGATCCATGTTGGGAAACTCCTGGAGATTTGAGGATGGAACCTGGGGAGGACAAGGACCTCAGTGGGGTACAGTGCCATGCAGTCCCCCCTCCAAAGCATCCATTTTCCCCAGGGGAACTGATTTCTGCAGTCTGGAAACGAGCTGTTATTTCAGGGGATCTTTCTCCACCCAAAGAGTGATTAACTCATGGAATTCACTGCCACAGGAGGTGGTGGCAGCTACAAGCATGGACGGCTTCAAGAGGGAACTGGATAAGCATATGGAGCAGAGGTCCATCAGTGGCTATTAGCCACAAGGTATAGATAGGGGCTCTGGGGCAAGTGATGCTCTGTCTTTTTGGTGCTTGGGGGGGTCAACAGTGGGAGGGCTTCTAATGTCCTGGCCCCACTGGTGGCTCTTAGCCACAAGGTATAGATAGGAACTCTCGGTCTGGGGCAAGGGATGCTCTGTATTCTTGGTGCTTGGGGGTGGGGCAACAGTGGGAGGGCTTCAAGTGTCCTGGCCCCGCTGGTGGACCTCCTGACGGCCCCTGGTATTTTTGGCCACTGTGTGACAGAGTGTTGGACTAGATGGGCCTTTGGCCTGATCCAACATTGGCATCTCTTATGTTCTTATGTTCTTAACCCAATGACATAATGCCCCTCTGTCTTCTGAAAGTTGGAAACTCAGCTGGAGAAAGGTTGATTCTAATGATTCTCACTTCAGACATCGAGAATCATGAGCGAAAACAGTCTTCAGCAGATGAGGGGCAGAAGCCAAACCATTTCGGTACGTACTGTTCTGTATCTCCTTAGAACAAGCGTGTTGAACAGCCACCAAGGTCCTTTTTTTTTTTTAATTCATGGAATTAATACATCATTCATCACGGTTATCAAAGGGGTTCAGCTTCACGGATATTTAGCTGCATACCTGAGACTATGGGGGGAAATATTTCATGAGGTTCATCCTTCCCAGGAGTAGGCATGCTGCAAATCAGAACACAAACATAGAGGATGATGACATGGTTGATGGGATAGCTGAAGTTCCTGTCTTCTGGTTAAGACACGGCAAAGAGCTTTTTGGGGTGACTAGATTTATTTTGCCCTGACCCGGATAGCCTTGTCTAGCCTGATCTCATCAGACAGAATCATAGAATCGTAGAGTTGGAAGGGGCCATACGGACCATCTAGTCCAACCCCCTGCCCAATGCAAGACGAGCCTCAAGCATCCCTGACAAATACTCGTCCAGCCAGTTTGGAGCAGTGGTTAAGTGCGTGGACTCTGATCTGGGAGAACCGGGTTTGATTCCCCACTCCTCCACTTGCACCTGGCTGGATGACCTTGGGCAAGCCGTAGTTCTGATAAGAGCTGTCCTGGAAAAAAGAGCAGTTTCTTTCAGAGCTCTCTCAGCCCCACATCCCTCACAGGGTGTTGTGCGGAGGGGAAGGGAAAGGAGTTTGTGAGCCGCCCTGAGACACCTTTGGGTAGTGAAGGGCAGGGTATAAATCCAGTCTCTTCTTCTTCTTCTTCTTTTAC
>NW_015172234.1:4939-7648 GCF_001447785.1 Gekko japonicus | reverse complement strand
CTCTTCTTTTACATCACAGGGTGTCTGTTGTGGGGAGGGGAAGGGAAAGGAGTTTGTTAGCTGCTCTGAGTCACCTTTGGGTAGTGAAGGGTGGGGTATAAATCCAATCTCTTCTTCTTTTTCTTCTTCTTCTTCTTCTCTTCTTGAAAGCTGTCAGTGAAGGGGAGCTAACCACCTCCCTAGGCAGCTGATTCCACCTTTGAACCACTCCAGCCTTTGAACCACTCCAGCCAATAGCTTTCTGCATGCAATTTAAACCCGTTGCTTCAGGTCCTATCCTCTGCTGCCAACTGGGAAGCTCAGCGGGATCAGCCCTGGTTAGTACTTGGATGCGAGACCTCCAGAAAAGTCTGGGGTTCCGAGGCCAGAGGTGAGCAATGGCAAACCACATCTGAATATCTCTTGCCTTGAAAGCCCTATGGGATCGCCATATGTCAGCTGCAACTCGACACTACTTTCTGCTAGAGTTATGTGCATTTAATAACATTCTTCGTTATTCATCCTGAATCAGCAATAGGCCAAGCCGTGGGCGTTGACATTTGGTCATGTCCACTTCTTAACGCCTTATGCATCTTGCCTTATGCATCTTGCCCTGTTTTAATCCTATTCTTCAGCAGCAGCTATAGGTTTGTCCTGTTAACTGGTTCGACATGATGCACAATGACTGACGGGCCAGAGTATGTGGAAAAAACAAAGACTGCTTTTCTCCGAGGGAGCAATATTTTAGCTTTTTTTGATAAGTGTGCTACAGCTGCTGGTAGGAAGTGTGGTCAAGTTGCTGCTGACTCGTTGGCAACTTGTAGGGTTTTGCAAGTGTCATCCCTCCAGACATGAAAGGTTTCTGTATGGTGTAGTGGTTAAGTGCGTGGACTCTAGTCTGGGAGAACCGGGTTGGATTCCCCACTCCTCCACTTGTACCTGCCGGATGACCTTGGGTAAGCCATAGTTCTGATAATAGCTGCCCTAGAGTTTTCAAGGCAAGATACGCTGGTACTAACCGGGGCCAACCCTGCTTAGAATCATAGAATCATAAAAGCTGGAAGGGACCTCCAGGGTTATCGAGTCCAACCCACTGCACAATGGATGGGATTCACAAATACCCCCCCACACACACACACCCCAGTGACCCCCTGTTCCAGGCCCAGAAGATCAGGGTAGCCTGGGCCATCCAAGTCAGGTCGCCTAGTGGCGCCCACAACTCCAGCTCAGCCACCTCCTGTGCAAACATGTCAACGGAACCCAAGTCGTGGCAACGGCACATCCAATCCTGGGAGCGGAGACGGCCCCGCCCACCATTCTGCTGTCATTTCTGCAAGAGGCAACGACAAAATACCCTCCACCACATAAAAAAAGGGGGGCTTTACTTATCAGGGGAAATAATATACGTGACAACAAAACCCCAGTTAAACATTATAGCAAATAATTTCAGAGTCCAATTCAGCTCTGAGCCTCCGTTAAAGCCCGGGGGATTTAGAGGCCTTCCTTCCCCATAAATTCATCCCAAGGCATTTTCGTTTGTCACTTGTGCGTTAATATAGTGGCTCTCTCGTGGCATTTATGCACTGACCCCGGCTGCCCCTTATTCCAGATTATAAATGAGGTGTGGAATTACAGGACAGAGGGAACCCTGATAGCATACCTTTAATAAATATGTTAATCAACTGTCTGCCGCATGTCCTCGGGTGTCGGAGAGTTTGTCTCCCGCGTTATGTATGGGCCACTTTAAATTCTATTCTCTTTGCAGTGACAACCTTAAGTTAAAAGGGATTTATTGGGATGGGGGGGGGGAGAATCCATTTGCGACAGGGTGGCACGTATGAAGAAGCAAAGAGTACCAAGGTGAGAAAAGGAATATCCAGAGGGAAGGGAGGCGTAAGTTCTTTTGTGTTTCAATAAAGGCAGAAATTGGGATCTGAAACCCACAAAATAGAACACTGGATACCGCTTGGGCCAGATCGGCTGCCCGATGCACTCGTGTCCAGAGCTCAAGCCGAAAGGAGGGGAAGTATCTAGAACTGCAGTCCTTCAAAGGGGGGCCTGGAGGCGGGTTTTCAGGTCCCCTTGGCCACTGGTGGGGGATGGGGGGGAAGGGTTGCCAGATCCAGATTGGGAAATGCCTGGGGATTTGGGGGTGGAGCCTGGAGAGGGCAGGGACCTCAGTGGGGCACAGTGCCAGTGAGTCCACCCTCCAAAGCATGCATCAATTTTCTCCAAGAAAACGCCATATCTTTGTAGTCGTGAGAGGAGCTGTAATTCCGGGGGGTCCCCAGGCCCCCCACTTGGAGGCTGGCAGTGGCAACCTGGAGGTCTCCAGGAATTATAAGTGATCTCCAAAATACAGAGATCAGTTCCCCTGGAGAAAGTGGATGCCTTGGAAGGTGGCCTCTGTGGCATTGTGCCCCATTAAGGTTCTCCCCTTCCCAAATGCTGCCCTCCCCATGCTATACCGTCAAAGCTCCAGGAATTTCCCAAACCAGAGTTCACAGTCCTAGAACCAAGCCTGTCAGCACAACTCAATAACTTGGGCTGGTGGCGTCGTACAAAACATTCAGACTCAGGAACTGCAGCATGTCAGAGAGAGAGAGAAGGAGGAGAAGGAGAAGAAGGAGAAGGAGGAGCAGGAGAAGGAGGAGCAGGAGGAGCAGGAGAAGGAGGAGCAGGAGGAGGAGAAATTGGATTTATACCCCCGCCCTTCACTACCCGAAAGAG
>NW_015172234.1:3089-4869 GCF_001447785.1 Gekko japonicus | reverse complement strand
TCCGACTCTAGGGTTGCGGTGCTCATCTCCATTTCAAAGCCGAAGAGCCAGCGCTGTCCGAAGATGTTTCCGTGGTCATGTGGCCGGCATGACCAGGGCTCTAGTGGGGGGGGGGCTCTCAGGTACGGAGCTCCGGAAGAGAACCTCTAGGGGGCGGGGCGGTCACGTGGTGAAGCCCCGCCCCCTTCTTTACCCCGCCCTCTGCTTCGATCCTCATTCCGTTTGGGAATGAGGATGAAGCAGGAGGGTAAGTAGCCGGGCCTTCTGACACACTTCCGGTGATGTCAGGGGGTGTGGCCTTCTGTCACTTCCGGTGATGTCAGGGGGCGTGGCATATGCAAATAAGTTATGCTAATGAGTTATGCTAATGAGCTCCGGCAGCTCTTTTTCTACAACAAGACCCCTGTTTAGAGGGAACATTAGCGAAGCTTAAAATCTCCTTTCCTTTCCCGTCCCAGATTAGAGATAGCGGCTAGGGACCAGGTCTGTGGTGTGGTGTAGCGATCTGAATGTTGGGCTAGGCCACAGGACGGTCAGGTTCAAACCCCTGCTCTGCCGTCAAGCTTATTGGGTGACTTAGGACCAGTCACTCTCAGCCTGATCTACACATATCAATCTCAGTGGATTGTTATAGGGGCAAAACGGAGGCACATATGATTCGCAAATGCTTGAAGGCGGGTTCACACATGCATGGTTCATGGGCAGTGGATTGTGTGAAGGGATGGACTTGCACACCCCTGTTCCTTTGGGGGTTCCTGGGAGGCTGGGAAACCCTGCCGCTGTTCCAAGTCTCTGTTCAGCGACACCACGCCTTTCCCTTGTTCCCGGGGCTGTCAAACTTCTCTCTGGGTAGTAAGCACCACCTGTACTGGTAAATCGGAGAGTATCTCCCACTGGATGGATCCACACATGAACACACATGAACATATGAAGCTGCCTTATATTTAATCAGACCCCTGCTCCATCAAAGTCAGCCTTGTCTACTCAGACAATTAAATAAATAAATAAATAAATAAACATAAGAACAAAAGAGAAGCCATATTGGGTCAGGCCAATGGCCCATCCAGTCCAACATTCCGTGTCACACAGTGGCCCAAAACCAGGTGCAATCAGAAGGTCCACCAGCGGTGCCAGAATTCAGAAGCCCTCCCACTGTTGCCCCCCTCAAGCACCAAGAATACAGAGCATCACTGCCCCAGACAGAGTGTCTCATCTGTACCTTGTGGTTAATTGCCACTCACAGACCTCTGCTCCATATGTTTATCCAATCCCCTCTTGAAGCTGTCTATGCTTGTAGCTGCCACCACTTCTTGCAGCAGAGAATTCCATATGTGAATGACTCTTTGGATGAAGAAGTCCTTACTTTTATGCTCTAAGCCCACTGCTCATTAATTTTATTGAGCGCCCACAAGTTCTTGTCTTGTGAGAAAGGGAGAAAAGTACTTCTTTCTCTACCTTCTCTATCCCATGCATAATTTTGTAAGCTTTTATCATGTCACCCCTCAATCATAATTTCTTCAAGCTAAAAAGCCTTAACTTCTTTAACCGTGGTTTATAAGGAAGGTTTCATTCCCTTAATCATTTTAGTTGCCCTTTTCTGCACTTTTTCAAATGCTATGATATCTTTTCTGAGATGTGGTGACCAGAATTGTACAGAGTATTCTAAATGAGGCAGCACCATAGATTTCTACAGGGGCATTACTGGCTGGATTCCTTCCTTCCTTCCTTCCTTCCTTCCTTCCTTCCTTCCTTCCTTCCTTCCTTCCTTCCTTCCTTCCTT
>NW_015172234.1:0-2706 GCF_001447785.1 Gekko japonicus | reverse complement strand
TGTATGTACAGAGATCAAACTTAAAGCATTCAAAATATGAGAACGTTTAATAACTAAAATTAAAAGGACTATATGTGGTCTGTTCAAGCATCAGGCTGAGCAAGGGTACAAAGAAAAGGTTTAAAAAATTGGCCATCTCACCCTGCACTTGATACTTATCCTACATAATTGCTGAGCAGTTGGGTTAGAACAGATAAAAGGAAGTACTTCTTCACCCAAAGAGTGATTAACACATGGAATTCACTGCCACAGGAGGTGGCGGCTACAAGCATGGACAGCTTCAGGAGGGAATTAGATAAGCATATGGAGCAGAGGTCCATCAGTGGCTATTAGCCACAAGGTATAGATAGGAACTCTCAGTCCTGGGCTAGTGATGCACTGTATTCTTGGTGCTTGTGGGGGGGCAACAGTGGGAGGGCTTTTAGTGTCCTGGCCCCACTGCTGGACCTCCTGATGGCACCTGGTATTTTTGGCCACTGTGTGACACAGAGTGTTGGACTGGATGGGCCATTGGCCTGATCCAACATTGGCTTCTCTTATGTTCTTATGTTCTTACAATGGTTAATTAGGACAAGCTAATATCACTTGGCAGTAGCTTAAAGTTTGGCACTACTGAACTTTTTACAGGGAGGGGCTGTGGCTCAGTGGAAGAGCCTCTGCTTTGCATGCAGGAGGTCCAACGTTTACCCCTTGGCATCTCCAGCTAAAAGGAGCAAGGAGGAGGTGATGTGAAAGCCCTTACTCGAGAATTGAAGAGCTGTTGCCAGTGTGAGTAGACAATACTGACCTTCAGTGATCCAATTCAGTATAAAGCAGCTTCATGTGTGTTCATGTGTATTACCTTGGTCCTTCAATCTGGGACTTCTCCCCCATTGTCTTTTGCCACATGGGCAAGATGAAGTCCGTAAGTAAAAACTTACTGCATGGCTTGTACCTCACTGGTGAGAAGCAATAATATAAGTGAGCTTCTTTCCCTTTATCCAGAGCACTTATATCATCTCCCCTTGGAGTGTTTGTCACCTCCTGGGGTCATTCTGATCTTCCTGCCTCAAGAGGAAGAGAAAACCAAGAGCTTGAGTGCTCCGTGCATGAGGAATGGATGCATCATTCCTGGTGCTTGTTTCCTCTGCCAGCTACTGATTTGCAGAAGGGCTCCTGTCAAATCGGTCCCATGTAACAAAATAGGTGGATTATTGGGTTGAATTCTAGAGTGGAGGGCCTTTCTCCACGGATGGATATTAAAGCCAACGTCAGATCAGTTTAAATTTAATAGACATGTGCTCCCACACTGCTAAAAGAAAAGACTGCTGTTACTTATAGAGACACACAAGGGCCAGAATAGCTCCATGTAGTAATCATGCGTAAACGTGTTGCCTCTGTTAAAACTCACCTTCATCTATTAAAATCAGCCCAGTCTGATTTCATTGACTTACCACTTACATTACTTCAAGCTTGTATCCCTAATATTCAGAGGCATGGAGAGGTAACCCATAAAGTAGTACTTTTCTATTGAAATCATCAAGATTTATTTCCAGCAAAACATATGTAAGATCAAGGAGCCTGTTCTTACGGCTCACCCAGGTGGGATAAGTGGCTATAGAAGACATGCATGAAGCAGTATGTAATCCTTATCAGCAGGGCTATTTTTGGGCAGGAACACACAGGAACGGAGTTCCGGCTGTCTCCCAAGTTGGCCACACCCAGCAGGAACTCATTAGCATAATAGGCCACACCCAACAGCAGGAACTCATTAGAACTGGCTACATTAGGGGTGTGTGGCCTAACGTGCAAAGGAGTTCCTGCTACAAAAAAGCCCTGGGTTTTGACCACAAATAAGGTAAACAGAATAAGAAGCAAAAGGTGGGTGTGGCTGGATGACCACACTTCTGGTAACATGGGGTATGGCCTAATATGCTAATGAGCTGTGCAGTCAGGGGGTGTGGCCTAATATGCTAATGAGCTTCTGCTGCTGGGTGTGGCTTATTATGCTAATGAGTTCCTGTTGGACTTTTTCTACCAAAAAAGCCCTGCTTAGCAGAACATAAGACCTTCCCTTCCTGGATCAAATTGAGAGCCATTGTTTTGTCTCCAGCTGTGGACAATCAGATGCCTCGGGGATAGTCACAAAAGGGAGAGGGGAATTTCTGTTCCAATGTGGGTTTCATAAAACAACGGAGGGAAAAGCCAGTGCAGAACTGCCCACAGCAAGACAGGGAAACTCAACACCGTGGTGGTGGAAAGTGTTGTCAAGTCAGAGCCAACTTATGGCAACCCAGTAGGGTTTTCAAGGCAAGAGACAAACAGAAGTGGTTTGCCATTTCTGCATAGCAACCCTGGACTTGTTTCAGAGTTAGATTGCCTCTGAATATGGAGGTTCCGTTTAACTCTCTCAACTGCTAATAACAATTGATAGATCATTCTCCAGAGGGTTTTTTTAAAACTCTCAATGGTCCCAGTGACTATGTTGAGTCTCAGCCTGAATTGGACAGGCCTGGGTCATAAGAATGGCACTGTGGAGACCCATGGAAATACCCACAGACTCCTAAGAGCAGTACTGCTGAATTTATTTATTTACAACATGTATATGCTGCCCAAGAGTTCAGCATTCTCTTTTTCTAGAAGTTGCCCTGCAGACCCACAAGTAGAAATAGATAGGCCAATGTCTCCCCCTATTATCACCTGCTCAACAATAGTCAATAAGAGGTA
>NW_015172233.1:15935-16527 GCF_001447785.1 Gekko japonicus | reverse complement strand
TAACTGACCAGGAGTGAGATCTTGGAGTCCTGCTAGATAACTCACTAGATAACTCACTGAAGATGTCCACTCAGTGTGGGAGGGCAATTAAAAAGGCAAGCACTATGCTGGGGATTATTAGGAAGGGGATTGAAAATAAATCAGACAGTATCATAATGCCCCTGTATAAATCTATGATGCGGCCTCATTTGGAGTACTGTGCACAGTTCTGGTCACTGCACCTCAAAAAAGATATTATAGCATTGGAAAAGGTGCAGGAAAGGGCAACTAAAATGATTAAAGGGATGGAACATCTTCCCTATGAAGAAAGTTTAAAGAGGTTAGGGCTCTTTAGATTGGAGAGATGGTGACTGGGGTGACATGACAAAGGTTTAAAAAATTATGCATGGGATAGAGAAGGTAAAGAACGTACTTTTCGCCCTTTCTCACAATACAAGAACTCATGGGCACTTAATGAAATTAATGAGCAGAAGGCTTGGAACAGATAAAAGGAAGTCCTTCTTCAACCAAAGAGTAATTGACATGTACTGCAGGAAGTGGTGGCAGCTACAAACATATATAAACATATGGAGCAGAGGTCTATCAGTGGCTA
>NW_015172233.1:13439-15637 GCF_001447785.1 Gekko japonicus | reverse complement strand
GGCCTGGGTCCGACCTACCTGAGGGACCGCCTTTCCCCGTATATACCCCCAAGAGCACTTCGGTCAGGGACCCAGAACCGGTTGGTGGTTCCGGGTCCCCGGGAGGTGTATTATGCTGCGACAAGGATTAGATCCTTCTCAGTGGCGGCCCCTACCTGGTGGAATGAGCTCCTGGAAGAGATCAGGGCCCTGCGGGATCTTATGCAATTCCGCAGGGCCTGTAAGACGGAGCTCTTCCACCAGGCTTTTATGTAGGGGCTGCCGCTTTTCCCACCACCAACAACGGTGGAAAAGCATCTAGACTGAGAATGCCTTGATGCCCCGGCGATAAGGTGATCCACGCGACAGCAAGACCAGCTGACTGATTCAGACTAATTTCTGGATGAACAACTTAGACCATCTTGGAACACTAATGCACTTTATTGTTAATAATATGTTACCGGTTGTTTTGGGATTTTATTGGATTTTATATATGGGCTTATGCCCCTGTAAGCCGCCCTGAGCCCACTTGTGGGGAGGGCGGGGTAAAAATACCTAAATAAATAAATAAATAAATAAATAAATAAATAAAGTATAGATGGAACATTACGTCTGGGGCAAGTGATGCTCTGTATTCTTGGAGCTTGGGGGGCAACAGTGGGAGGGCTTCTGGAGTTCTGGCTCCGCTGGTGGACCTCCTGATGGCACCTGGTTTTTGGCCACTGTGTGACACAGTGTGTTGGACTGGATGGGCCACTGGCCTGATCAAACATGGCTTCTATTATGTTCTTATGTTCTTATCTTGAAAATACCGTATTTCTGTAGTCTACGTACGTAAATTCGCTTCTACCTTGATCCTAAGCAGCTCATAAGTCTTTAATAACCATTTTCATTCTGCTCCGCTAAACACCGCCCTGCATTAGCATCTAATCTTTAATCCGTAAAACTGTATTTCGCTTTGCGTCTTCCGTCATTTCTAGGAACGAGCCCCAAGGACGGCAGACAATGGGGGTTTTGTAGGAAGGACTGGCATGTTGCTCGGAAATCAGCCAGAACTACAAATTGATCTGACATGCTTTGCCTGTTTTGTCAGTATTAAATCTCAGGCGATAGGAGAAGTATCGCCTTTCTACGAGCGGAGTTGCATTTCCCATTATTCTTCTTTTACAAACAGCTAGACGGCAGCCCATGAACATGCCAGAAAGAGGAAGGGGGGGGAGGCTAACTAGATGTTATCAAGTGGCCAGCCGTGTTGGTGTGAGTCAGTAGAACGAATTTAGAGTCCGGTGGCATCTTTAAGACCAACAAAGGTTTATTCAAGGTACGAGCCTTCATGTGAGAGCCACACTTTGTCAAATACCGATGTGACCAAGCTTACATTATGGTCAGAACTCACACTCTCGTCTGTCAGGTGCCTCCTTCACCAAATCGCTACTACTGGGACATGGACTACCAAGCATGAAGCTCTCATTAATAGGGTGGCCAGGCTACCTAGGCCCCCCCTGGTCACTGGTGGCCAGATCCAAGTTGGGAAACTCATGGAGAGTTGGGGGTGGAGGCTGGGGAGGACGGGGACCTCAGTGGGGTACAGTGCCATCGAGTCCACCCTCCAAAGCATCCATTTCCTCCAGGGGAACTTATCTCTGCAGTCTGGAGATGAGCTGCAATTCCAGGGGAGTCCCAGGTCCCACCTGGAGGCTGGCTTCCCTAATGCCAACTCTGGGATGGGAAATTCCAGGAGATTTGGGGGGGGTCCCGGGTAGGGGGGGGTTGGGGAGAGGCAGGTGCTCAGGAGGGTATAATGCCTTGCCGTTTCTTTACCCTTTAGAAGCTCCTTGATACATATATCTTGAGCAGCAGAATTGTTTAAACCTATTGCCACACAATGCCACGGAATCCACCCTCCAAAGCAGCCATTTTTTTCTCGGGGACCTGATCTTTGTAGTCCAGAGGGCAGCTTTAATTCCGGGGGATCCCCAGGACCCTTCTGGAGGTTGGCACCCCTACCCAAGACTGGACGGAATTCAGTTACGGTACATTTTACAAACACAAATCTTAAAAGAACATTTCTTCCTAGTACGAGTCCAATTTCTTCTGACGGCTTCTTTGAGTAGCTCTAGAACCCAAGTCTCAGAGGAGAATGCAGAAGAAAAGAATGCAGAAGAAGGGTCCAGAACCTCAGAGGTCATTTCGGGGGGGATCGCGGGGGAACACAGTTC
>NW_015172233.1:13150-13253 GCF_001447785.1 Gekko japonicus | reverse complement strand
TCTTCCTCGCACTCCCGCTGGCCTTGCAGGTCCACCGCCGGGCCCCTGATGTCAGGGGGTGTGGCATATGCTAATGAGTTATGCTAATGAGTTCCTCTAGCTC
>NW_015172233.1:12041-12281 GCF_001447785.1 Gekko japonicus | reverse complement strand
CTAAGGGACCGCCTTGCCCCACATGTTCCCCCAAGGGCACTTCGGTCGGGGAGTCGACATCTATTGGATGTCCCAGGCCCCCGGTCCATCAGACTTACCATGACCAGGAATAGGGCGTTTTTGGTGGCGGCTCCTATCTGGTGGAATGAGCTCCGAGAGGAGATCAGGGCTCTGCGGGACCTAGCACAGTTCCACAGAGTCTGCAAGACGGAGCTCTTCCGCCAGGCGTTTGAATAGGAG
>NW_015172233.1:0-11966 GCF_001447785.1 Gekko japonicus | reverse complement strand
TCAGGATGTGGGCATGTACCATCAATGCCCCATAATTACTGCATCAGGGGTGAGAACGGGGCGTTTAGGGGATGGCCGTCTTTAGGAACGGTAATCTTGGAATTGGTTGATAGGAGCACCAAATGTGTTTTAAGTATGACATATTTTTAATATTTTGTATTGTATTAGTGTTTTGTTTTGGTGATACGATTGTTAGCCGCCCTGAGCCTCCGGGGAGGGCGGGATAGAAATGTAAATAATAAATAAATATAAATAAATAAATCTCTTCTTCTTCTTCTTCTGTGGGCACCTTTTGAATCCTGACACGGAGTGGCGGCTGCTGCCACAAAATGGCTGCCACGGGAGGCAGAGCCAACTACACAATTTCAGGGAGTGAGGTTATGCATGATTCTAATAGTAACCCTTTCAGACAGAATCTCTGTTCAACAAGACACCTTTTAAAATGCACACACAGAGTAATGCACGGAAGATCCCCGCATTGTGAGGGCAGCTGTCCCTGAAGCCACTTGTTAAAATTCTTTACAACCAATCAGAAGCCCTTCCTTCCTTCCTAGTTCCATGCACCTCTGTCCCCACGCCTCTGAGCAGTTCATGCCATCATTTAGAATTATAACCTTTTTTCAAAAAGCAAAATGCATGCGCACAAAAACGAGTAATCTTTTACCTCTATGTTACCAGCAATTAGCGAGCATTTCAAAGTGAGGAAAGGACAGCACAGGTGACACGTCAGACTTTTTGTCACGGGTACTGGAAACCCAGACACCAGAGAGGGATCCGGTTTGGGATTAAAGAGCAGAAAGGGTAAGCCTGTCAAAACAGGAATTCAAGCCTCCTTGATCGCTCACTTCTTTTTATCCTAATCCATTTCCCAACGAGAGACCCCTCGGGCTAATTAGTCCAAAGTCTCATGGGAAGGGACAATTCTAAAACAAGGGGGGACGGGAGTGAGGCAGTCCCACAGTTCTCAAGGACACCAAGGGCTTCCTCGCTGGGAGGTAGCTTGACCTTGCCCCAAGAGGGCTTGCTCCAAAACCAGAGAGTCCATTTCTCCACCAGGAAAAGGAACCAAATGCAACGGTCATGGCCAAACAGCAACAGCTCTGGCCCCATAACCCAAGAGGGATGGCGTTCTATCATGAGTAGATGGCGTTATCCCTATTAATAGAAAAGGTACAACAGCTCTGTGTTAAAAAAGACAGTGCT
Organism: Gekko japonicus; assembly: GCF_001447785.1. NCBI lineage: Eukaryota > Metazoa > Chordata > Lepidosauria > Squamata > Gekkonidae > Gekko > Gekko japonicus. Next base: position 10,763 of record NW_015172233.1, on the reverse strand, counting down.
GTATCACTGACGTCCTCAATCTGTTCTGTTCTTAGGGTTGCCAACTCCCAGGGAGGAAATACCTGGAGATTCTGGGTGTGGAGCCTGAGGAGGGGATGCAGGAGAGAACTGACGTCAGTGGGGTCTAAGGCCATAGAATCTACCTTCCAAAGTGGCCATTTTCTCCAGGTGAGGTGATCTCTATCGTCTGAAGATCAGTTGTACCCCCACGAGATCTCCAGCTACCACCTTGAGGCTGATACAAAATCACAGCACTAAGGCTGTACACTGTGTAAAAAATGCAGATGGACAGGTAAAGTCCTAAAGATAATTTAATCCAAAATTTGTAATATAAATTGTGCCGCTGCTGCACCATTCACACGCAGCGTTCGCTTCCCGCCTCCCAGCCAATGGCATGGCAGCAGGCTTGAGCGGCAGCTGGCCAGCCAATGGCTGACGGAGCGCATTTTGTCTCTGCTGAGTCTTACGCTGCGTCTTACTCAATTATATATAAGGGAGAGATACCACCTTGAGGCTGGCAACTCTTCTCTGTTCTGCTTGTAGCAGAACCAGGCAGATCCATTCATTCATAACTGCGGCTGCACAGCAGTCGGATGATGCCTGCCTTTAGATAAGATATCCTTTCACACAAGGCATATATCCAAAAGGGTATCTCACAGAAGTGCTTTGCATCAGGGACTCAGGTAAATCAAAGTCCTCAATGGTCAAGAATGTTGGCTGAGCAAAATCCTCCTCTTCCATCAGGAGAAAACAGCTACCTTTTACAAAAAAATCAACATTTGATAAACATAACACAAAATAACGGACTAAACCAACAAACAAATCAAAAAACAAATCCATTGAAGCGGAGCAATACCACACATCACTTCATATAAATTATATGCAATACATATATTATATTCGAATTCAAGATTTTAAGTTCTGCGGAAACAAGTTGCTGCAAATAATCTAATATAATGGACGAAACCTCAACAAAATCTAAAAAAGAAAGATGGGATTCGTGTTGATTCACCTGATGTGATTATCTTACGGGGCCATAATGTAAGTGTAGGTCCATCTGAACATCTCCAGGTAGTGGCTATTGCTGTTTTGGCTGCTATTAGAAGGATGGTGATCAATTTTTTCCTAATATGTAGGTCTGAATCATCTGGCCAATGATCTAAAAACAGTATTTCGCGTGTCAAGGGCACAACATAGCCTGTAACTTAAGTACACCTCATTCAATATCGATCTCCAGAATTTTTTCATTTTCACACATTGGCGCCAGCAGTGCACATAAGTCCCAACTCTCCCACACTTCGTCCAACACTGCAGTGAATATGACTCCAAGATATGAAATAACTGCTGTGGTGGGTAATACCAGTGAGTTAGTATTTTAAAAGTTTGGACTCTCACACATAGTATCCTTGATGAACAAAAATACTTGATCTCCAGATTTGTGACCAGATTTTTTAAAACAATTTTTATTTTAATAAGAAATAGACATAACAAACACACCTACATACACATAATATTGGGGATCCATTTACATCCTTCTTTTTAACCTAAGGGATGACTTCATAAAATATTTGAATACATTCTTTGCTAATTTTTCTACCTAATAATTACCATAAAGATCATTTACAGTATATATTTAAATATATATTTCTCATTTTCTGTTATTTTGATTGAATGCCTGGAAGTTTTAAGTGTTTTAATCTTCTATCCATTAAAACCTTGACCATGTATCCTCAAAATCTTCTTTGCTGTGTCCTCTCAAAACTGAAGTTAATTTGTCCATCTCTGCTGTTTCCAGTATTTTATCTATAACTTCTTCCCACTGCTGGACCTCCTGATGGCACCTGGTATTTTTGGTCACTGTGTGACACAGAGTGATGGACTGGATGGGCCATTGGCCTGATCCAGCATTGGCTTCTCTTATGTTCTTATGTTGATGGGACATCATTTTTTCTCCAGTATTTGGCATATAATACTCTTGCTGCTGTCACTATATGTATAGTAAGGTAAAAGTCTTGTTTTTTTGTAATTCTCTGGTGTTATATTCTGGATTTGCGACCAGATTTGATCCGACAGCCTCAAGGTACAATCTTTCTGCCACCGTTTCAGATACGACAAAGGGATCTGACTTTCTATATTCATTAAAATTAGGCAAATTTTAGAGATCAGGTGACGGCTACCTTTCATTGCCAAGACTGAATTCATTTCCGTAGGTACATTAACGACAAGCTAAAATTGAAAGGCCACGATCACAATCCAGTCCTTGCGGGTTCCTGCACCGAAATGCAAATCTCTACTTTTCTCAGGAAGCATTCTTGTCCGTCTGTCCTGCATAACCTTTGTTTATTGTTTCTTACAGAAATAACCACCAATCTTGGCAAGCAGCAGGGTAGAGAGGTGAAGAGGACCAGCGACAACTTTTCACCCTCATCTGACATGCTGCACACCCTCTCTTCCCTTTGATCCTAACCAGAATGGTACGGTGGTTAGAACAGAGGTCCCCAACCAATACTTTACCTGGCACCCACCAAGTGTTTTCAGAAAATGAATGGGGCTTCTGACTGGCCACTGGACATTGGCTGTACAGACTAAAATAATGTGGTGGCAGCTGACACCATAGTTTTATTCTCTCTCCTCTTTTCCAGTGTATTTTAAAAAATGACTCCTCACCTATACTTGAACTTCCTCTGGCTGTGTGGTTGGCTCTGTCTCCCGTCTCAGCCATTTGGGGGTTGTGCCCATCACCCTGTGTCGGGATTCCACAGGTTCAAAAAGTTTGGGAACCCCTGGGTTAGAGTGTTAGACCTAGCAGGTCCAGGTTCAAATCTGCCCTGTGCTGTGAATCTTGCATGGTGGCCTTGGGCCAGTCACTCCCACACTCAGCCTAATGTACCTCACAAGGTTGTTGTGAAGACAAAATGAGGAAGGGAGAACCACACATGAGATGGAAACTTCACATAGCCCGTTCTAAGCAAGACTCTGGGTTGAAGGTAAGCAAGCTACAACATCCACACAAGACTCACCGTCAGCCTCACATCCTCAGCCATACTTGGCTTGACCTGGTTGGACTCTCCAGGCTGAGCAAAGGAGGAGAAGAGAGCTACACCTGACTAGCTCAGTCCTTTGGTACCAGGAGGGGGAAGCCAGACTGGGGAAACAGGTTCCTCTAAGTGGTTAAGAGTGCAGACTGTAATCTGGGAGAACCGGGTTTGATTCCCCACTCTTCCACATGCAGCTGCTGGTGTGACCTTGGGTCAGTCACAAGTTATTTCAGAGCAGTTCTCTCATGAGCAGTCCTCGAAAGAGCTCTCTCAGCCCCACCTACCTCACAGGGTGGCTGTTGTGGGGAGGGGAAGGGAAAGGAAATTGTAAGCCGCTCTGAGACTCCTTCAGGTAGTGAATGGCGAGGTATAAATCCAATAATCTCCTCCTCCTCCTCCTCCTCTTCTTCTAAAAGTGGCATTCCCACATCGCTGCCGGCCCAAATTTCCTAGAAGTGTTCTGTTGCCAGGTGATAACGTGGAAATAATTCCTTTGATTGACTTCCTTAATGTTCCTGGCCCCTCGTGTCAAAGAAAAGCAGATGCAAATAAAAGCCTTCCTCCCCTTTTGAGGAATTCTGTCTCAATCCAAAGTATTGCTTACCCTGGCACACATAGCTGTCACCGGCTACTTCCTAACAACAAAGCCGTATGGAATGGAGTGTTTTTGTGAGCGTGTACAAGGAACCAGTTCTGCATGTGGGCAAGAGTGCAGCTCACATACCACATACCGTGAATGGTGCGTTTGTTTTTTTGTGGCTCTCTTTTTTTTTTCCAATGAAAAAGCTTGTACCTCACTAAAGAGATGCATACTTGCCCGTTGTTTTTACAGTTTTGTGCTCTCCTACTTCCTGGCTTTCCCCACATTCCTCCTGGATTATTAGAACTTCATCTTTTGTGTGTGTGTGTGTGGGGGGGACCTTAATACGCTTCATTGCACCCATCCAACCCACCTATTCATTAAATTATTTTAAGCAGACACCTAGCTATACAGAGATCCTGAAAACTGGCAATGTTGTGATCTGATCTAAATAGTTCTTAAAGAGTGTGCTAGCTATGGAAAATTTGCTGGTTTTTACATATCCTTTGAGAATCTCACCAAAAGCAGGGATTAGGAAGTGAATATGGATCCAGGTGGGCGGTAGGGTTGCCAAATGGGGCTGGGGGGCGGGGAATCCCCCGCTTTGGCGGCCCGATTTCTGACGCGACAGAATCGGCCCCCGGGGGAAGCCCCACCCCCGCGTGCACGTCACCCGGATGCGACGTCGCACGCTGGGGGCGGGGCCACAGCCATTTGAGGGGAAAACTCTATGTTTTCCCCTCAAATGGCTGTGGCCCCGCCCCCAGCGTGCGACATCACATCCGGGTGACGTAGATACGGCACACGCGATCGGGAGGTCCCCAGGTGAGTACCATTTGGCAACCCTAGTGGACGGCCGTGTTGGTCTGAAGCAGTGGAACAAATTTTGAATCCAGCGGCACCTTTAAGACCAACAAAGGTTTATTCAAGGCGTGAGCTTTCGTGCGCACGCAGACTTCCGCAGACACATTGGAATGGAAGTTAACAGTCCACAACTATCGACAGATACCCAGAATAGCCTGCGCTAGCCTGATCTTGTCACATCTCAGAAGCTAAGCAGGGTTGGCCTTTGCCAGTAACTGGAAGGGAGACCACCAAGGAATAGAAGGAAAAGAGTTGGTTTTCATATCCCCCTTTCCAGAGAGAGTTCTGAGAGAACCGGGACTGGCCCAAGATCACCCAGCAGGCTTCATGTGGAGGAGGAAGAAGAAGAAGAGTTGGTTTTTATACCCCGCTTTTCTCTACCTGAAGGAGTCTCAAAGCAGCTTACAATCGCCTCCCCTTCCTCTCCCTGCAACAGGCACCTTGTGAGGTAGGTGGGGCTGGGAGAGCTCTGAGAGAACCGTGACTGGACCAAGGTCACCAAGCCGGCTTCATGTGGAGGAGGATCAAGCCTGGTTCTCCATATCAGAGTGCCCTGCTGCTAACCCCTACACCACGCTGGTTCTCAATACCAGGGTTGCAATTCAGAGGCAGGCAATGGCAAACCACCTCTGAACATCACTTGCCTTGAAAACCCCACCAGGGGGCGCCATACGTCTGCTGTGAGTTGACAGCGCTTTCCACCACCACAGGAAGTGGATTTCCACAGGTTCCAAACATCCTCCTGTCACATGGTATACCATAGCAAGATTGTTCTCCAGTGAGAAGACTCTGGGCTTCTGTGGGCATTTACAGAACATTAAGATTTGTTTGGTTTCTGTTACAGAACCAAGAGATTAGGGCTGCGGTAACTAATTACTTGGCATTCTCCAGCTCTAATCTTTCCTTACAAATCCTCAGAGAGTACTGGGGGGGGCAGCAATCAGAAGCTGAAGGTTTTCATGGCGCAAATAGAAAAGCCCCAACTTCCAGTTTGCAGCAAGATCTCTTAAGAGACAATTAAGCTGGAGACTTCCGGTCGATGGCTCCATGACTTAGGACGTTCCTCCCAGACCTCCCGGGGGGGTAGCCGTGCTCCAGCCAAAGAAGGGGGCGAGCAGGCTCGTTAACCCCCCCCCCAGGGACCCGGGGAAAGTATGCTGCCCTTTTTGGAGGGGCAGCCTCTTCGATGGCGGAATGCCAGAGAATCGAGGCTCCCCTCTGCTCCAGTGGTTCTTTGTGCTGAGAGGCTGAAAAAGCACTAATGAAGCTAACCGGGTCAAGCGTAGGAGATCGAGCACTTAAAACGATGAAAGAAGAGGGGTCAGATGACCAACTATGAACGTGAGTCAACTGAGAAATGAATTTTAAAAGAAAAGACGCTCCCCACCCCATTTTGCGGAACGAGCAGGGGGGGACGCCTCCCATGTGTGTGAACTTTTAAACGAAAAGGGGGGGGAGCAAGCAGAGACGCAGAAAAAACTGTTTCGATTTACTCACCAAGGTAGAGAAGCGGTGGAGCGCATTTTCAGAGACTTTTAAAAACTTTTGTGGAGAGTAAACAAGCGGCAAAGATGGCGGGGAAGAGGGACAAAGACAAGCTGATTCCAAAAGCAAAAGGACTGGACAGTCCGATAGCAGAAGTGACGAATGAGCTGGCAAAAACTGTAGCGGAGTGTATGCGCCCTCTGCTGGAACAGTTGAATAACGTCAAAGAACAGATTTCGGAAGTAAACAAAAACCTGACCGTGCAGCAAACCCAGATAACAGCACAGCTGAATGACATGATACAGCTAATGAAGCAAGACAATGAAAAAAACAGGGAGGCGGCTGCAACAACTGAAAAAGTGAAGAAGAAAGTCCAAAAGCTGGAATTAAAGCAAACTTCAATGGAAGATAAATGGCTGCAAGTACAAATGGATAAAGCAAATATGGTCCTTCATTTCCAGGGTGTGCCGGAATAACCGGGAGAGAATCTCAAGGAGCTAATGAGTGAATTGCTGGCCCCAGTGACAGAAATGATGGCGGAACTGTTACTAAATGAAATGGATCTGGTCTATAGATCATATTCAGGCTATATAAAAAAGAATAATCTGCCTGGGGAGATTGTGGTGAGATTCTTGAAGAGGCACATAAGGGATGCAATCCTGAAAGCAGTTTCTGGAACACCCCTGAAAATGGGGGAAACCAAGATCAGAATGCTGAAGGATATTCCATTTGACATAAGACAACGGAAAAAGAAGTACAAAGAGCTGGTGACTTATCTTCAGACAAACTCAATTGGATACAAATGGTTATTTCCGGAAGGAGTGGCTTTTAAGATGAAAGATAAAAAAGAAAGAATTGACTCTGTGTTTAAAGCCAAAGAATTCCTAAAGATTCAGCTGGGAAAGGGAGAGGAAGAAGGAAAAGACGATGACAACAGCTCGAGTGGCGAATTGGAAATGGAATCTTCTGGAGAAGACTCTCTGGCGAAGCAAGGGGCTGCTGCTCCAAAAAGTCCCTATAAACTGAGGAAGAGACGAGGAAAAGAGAAATAGGGGCTGAAGGACTCTGAAATGTGCCTTGAAGTAAATGATGTAAAAATGTGATGATGGGGGGTATGGTTTCTAAGCAGTTAAATTTGTTAAAGAAAAGTGAAAAGGTGTGAAAAACGTGACTCAACTCATATTGACTTAAATGAGTTATGATTTACTGTAACTAAGCTTTTTTGAGGATCTCCTCTCTTGGGTTTTTAGGTATTAGTCGGTTTCTTTCCTTTTTCCCAATATATGTAGTACCCCATCCCTATTATTTTCTGTAGTATTGTAGATTTATAAAAATAATAAAAAATCCCCTCCGGGGGCTTCAAAAAAAGAAAAAAGAAAAGAGAGAGAATTAAGCCAATATTCAAGGATCAGCAACTGGCACCAGGCTCCAGCCTCACTGTCACCACAAGCTACCAGTCTAGCCCCACCCCGATCCATCTCTCCTCCATCCTACTTCAGCTTGTGCTAGAAACAAAGGAAGCATGCCATGGGTACTGCCCAGCCACGTGCAGCTAAATAGTTCTTCCAGAGAAGAAAAGAAACCTTGAGGTATGCTGCTGGCCCTGGAAGAGATAAGCTTAGAGCTCTTCCTTGTCAGCCTGGCCCCTCCAGAGATCTCACCACAACTGACAATGTATTTATTGTCCCCCTCACTTCTGCAGGAGTATACCGCATACCATGCAGTTGTGGACAAGTTTACATCGGGACCACACAGTGTAGCATCCAGACAAGAATAAAAGAACATGAAAGACACTGCAGACTTGGCCAACCGGAAAAATCAGCAGTAGCTGAACATAGCCTAATTCAAACAGGACACAGTATTTTGCTCCAAGACACTGAAAGGCTGGACAACACTTCCAATTACCATGTCAGATTACACAGGGAAGCCATTGAAATTCATAAACATAAACAAAATGTCAACAGGAAAGAAGAGACTTGAAAAATAAATAGGGCATGGTTACCTGTCTTGAAAAACACAAAAGGCTTTACATCTGACAATAGCATTACAGATAAGATTGGAATTTCAGCAGCCAATCCACATACAAAAGAATCTCCTCAGGAAACAGGAAACGTCCTCAGGAAACAATCCATATACAAAAGAACCTCTTCAGGAAAGCTCTTCCATTAGCATGTTCATAGCCTGGGGAACTCCTACAAGATAATGACTCAGCCCTACCCCACCGTCCTGAGTAGATATACATTACCTGCCTACCATTTTCTTCTCACCTTGACACAGACTCCATCTTTCTGTGTTATACCTCTGAGGATGCCAGTCACAGCTACTGATGAAACGTCAGGTTCTACAGTGCCAAGACCATGGACACACAACCCGGAAAATCTACAGCAACTTATTTATTTATTTATTTTGCATCCCGCCCACCCTGCGCAGGCGGGATGGGTTGGAACTGGCTCACAAACTAAAGTTCATGACGAATTTTGGGCGGTTCGTGGTTCGCAGGTCAACTGGCACGAACTTCCCACAAATTTTCAAGCAGTGTATGTCTTGTGAATGTCTTGTGAGATCTAGATGGAAATACCATAGTTTCTAGGTAACTCTATTACACACACACACAAATACTCACCAAAATAAAACATTCTAGGAGCTGATTCAGAAAATATACTTATTTTCTGAATACACTAAATGTAGAAGAAGAAGAGGAGGAGAAGAAGAGATTGGATTTATACCCTGCCCTTCACTACCCAAAGGAGTCTCAGAGAGGCTTACAAACTCCTCTCCCTTCCCCTCCCCACAACAGACACCCTGTGAGGTAGGTGGGGCTGAGAGAGCTCTTCACAGAAACTGCTCTTTTTTCAAGGACAGCTCTTATCAGAACTACGGCTTGCCCAAGCTCATCCAAGCAGGTGCAAGTGGAGGCGTGGGGAATCAAACCTGGTTCTCCAAGATTAGAGTCCGTGCACTTAACCACTACACCAAGCAGGTGTCCCAGTGCTAAAGGTTTAGGAAATAGCAACTTAAAATGTTTTAGAAAATGTGCATTTCAGTGCAAGGAAAGCACACAATATCATTCATCAGACCAACAGCAGCCTTCCCTACCAGCGATCTAATAGAGTTACCTAGAAACTATGGTATTTCCATCTAGATCTCACAAGACATTCATCAGTTCTGTGAAGGAGGAATCACTAAACATGCAGCTGCCAATGTCATTCGATCGGATGCTGAGAAAACCACAATCCCCAGGAGGAACAGTCCCTAAAACCAAAAGTGATATGTGTTCAATAAACTGGTCCAGGGCTTTCATTGCATGCCCTTGCGACTTTCCCACCAATTGCCATCGATTAATTTGGCTCATGAAAAATTATCCTGCTAAGCAAAACCCTTCAGTTTCTGCTAGGCATGCAATGAAAAAACGGTTCTATGGTTTTAAAATGTACTCAGGAATCATTAATCAAAATCTTGTCTCCCTCAGCAGTAACACTCCACAGTGTTAATCCCAACATTATAATTCACATAATCAGTTGTCCATAACCAAAAAGGATACTGTGGGGCACGGGGCCAGAGAGGAATTGTCAGGGAGGAGGGTATTCATGATCATCAAAAAAAAACCCTCTGTGATGCCTCCCAATTAAATAAAGGTAAAGGTTTCCCTTGCTTGTAAGCCAGTCGAATCCGACTTTAGGGATGCGGTGCTCATCTCCGTTTCCAAGCCGAAGAGCCAGCGCTATCCAAAGACGTTTCTGTGGTCACGTGGCCGGCATGACTAAATGCCGAGGCGCATGGAATGCTGTTACCTTCCCACCAAAGCGGAACCTATTTATCTACTTGCGATTTCTTGCTTTCGAACTCCTCGGTTGGCAGGAGCTGGGAGCTGGGACCAGAGACGGGAGCTCACTCCGCCATGCGGCACACTCGGATCTCAAACTGCGAATGACCGACCTTCCAGTCTGCAGTTACTATTTATTTATTTTATTTATTAATTTATACCCCACACCCTCTCCTCACAGGGGACCGGGGCAACTTACAACATTTAAAAATACCATCAATACCAATAAAAGCAATAAATAGAACAAGAAAACCAATCAAATCCTCACTTTCATATCAAATTACTTGGAGAATTAAAACAACAGGCCAGCTCCCCATTTCATGACGTCAACGAAAGGCCACACAAACAAAGTTCTTGCGTCTGTACATTCCCCTCTCCCCCGATATCGGCTCTTGCAGAACCTCAAGTGAAAGCGGATATAGTCCCGAAATGGTCACTTAAGAACATAAGAGATGCCAATGTTGGATCAGGCCAAAGGCCCATCCAGTCCAACACTCTGTATCACACAGTGGCCAGAAATACCAGGTGCCATCAGGAGGTCCAGCAGTGGGGCCAGGACATTAGAAGCCCTCCCACTGTTGCCCCCCCCCCAAGCACCAAGATGACAGAGCATCACTTGCCCCACTTCTGAAAGAAAAGAACAAGAATCTTTTTGGGCATATCTATGTGGCGTCTGTTGAGGGGAGTGGGTGCATTCCTTCAGTGCCTGGGTTAATCATGGACACACACACACCAGGGCCACAGTGATCTTTCATTCGCCCCTCACAGTTGGTGGGCCTGTCAAAAAACGCCAGTGGAGGGTGGGAACTTTACACCACCAACATTGGAGATGTCAGCAGAGGAATTCCTGGGAAGAACTTCCCTTTTCCACTGAGGCTTCCCACATACAAATCCCTGAAACATAGAATAAATCTAATAAATACATAAAAATAATAGGCTGATGCCACCCAGACATTCCCCCATTTACTTACTT